>NC_032026.1:10542331-10663020 GCF_001865875.1 Lupinus angustifolius | reverse complement strand
TTACACTAACCTGACACATGGCAGGGAAGTCGTGGATGGGGTCCACGACTTTCCAGGGAAATCGTGGATGGGGTCCACGACTTTGCCAAAGTCGTGGATGGTGTCCACGAGATCCACTAAATTCTACCCCAATCCCGTAAATAATTCAAAACCTACCCCAAAGCTGGGATAGTGTAGTTTGACTACACTATCCCAGTAATTTTTCCCTCTCACTCCATCTAAGTAGAGTGGTCATTTACCCAAGTTATTGTCTCCAACCAAGTCGTCTCTAACATTGACCATAGTCTAAGTGATCATAGTCGCCTAAAGTCTTTGAATTTATGGGTATCAAATGACTCATATTTATTAAACCCCATACAATATAGGGTTAGTCCAAGTTTAAAATTGAGTGAATGAGGATGTCCGAATAGTTATATGAAGTTTATAAATATCATGTACCACTCATTTTTAAGCTAGGACTCTATGAGAATTTTTTTGGTTTCCCAAAGGTATTAATCATGTCCGAGCCCAGAACATCCACAGGTATGTGGGGCTAACTTTCCTAGTGGACATTTTTTCATCCATAAGACTCGAACCCGAGACCTTGCTTAAGGAGAATCAAACATGTATCACTTAAACCAATGCTCATTTTGTGGACTCTATGGGAATTGCATACACTTAAAACACACACAAAATATAGATTAAATTTAGTTATTAAAAATATAAAAAATTCCATAGAAATGATAGTATCCTCTTTTAATTTGATTTTCCATTATTAATCTTTTGGTTTTTGTTTTCTTGTCCTTTTCACCGTCAACAAGTATTTAGAAAGTAGAAACTCTTGGAACCATTACGTCACTCATCTCTGAACTTCTTATTCAATTCAATTGAAGCAAAAGCGTTTTTCTAGAAGAGAGAGAAAACCAAACATGTCTTCCTCTTTCGATACCTTTTCCGTCGACGATCTCAACAACTCCGACCACCTCCACGTCGTCGACGATGACACCTACTCTGGCTACGGCTCCTACTCAGCCTTCTCCGGCGTCGAACACACTTCTGCGGCGGTGTCCCCGGAGATCTTCGGGTTCACCGATCCGGATCCGAGTTTCTCCCAGTCTCCATTCGAACCTGTTCATGTATCAGAGCATGGGAATGGGAATGGAAACGGAAACAGCTATGATGACGGTGTTTTTGTCTCCGATGGTCCGGTACTTCCGCCGCCAGGAGATATGGAGCCGGAGGAAGGTTACGTGCTCCGGGAGTGGCGCCGGTGAGTGTTTCAGTTCATATTTCTCTTCTTTCTTTTCCTCTTGTTGAGTTTGTTTTGTGAATTTTGTCAGATCTCGTTTGAATCTGATTAGATCTATGGTGATCTCGATTTAACCTAGAAGTTCATTACTTAGCTTGATCTAAAACTTTCTTCCTTGATTTGATTTTGCTCATAAATATTTAGGGTTAAGAAGCTTGGAGAACTTAGTATGTTCCAATTTCACTTGAAATAGTTAGTTGAGCTGTGGTATGATATAAAAATCTATTCGTTTATTTTAATTCTATTTTATTCATTTTGGGGTTGAAATTTGCTATTATTCTATCATGCCAAGGAGGTATTGATTTGTTTCCATTGGTTATTGCGAAGAGAACAGAGCAGATTTGCTCGAATTTGACATTGGGCTGTGATAGCTTTTAGTGGAGGATGTTCCCTTGCTGCTAGCTTCACTAAAGGAAGTTGGATCTCTCTATAGCTATTGGGTGGTGCTTTTGAGGGTAGATTTCTTGTGGAAAAATCTTTAGTTGGATGAATTCAAATCGACTCTACAATTCTTACGATCTGTCTTGGATGCTCGATTTGTAGGATTAAATGGTGGAAGTGTAGTCATGTTGACACTATGGACTATGGAGTCAAAGCTGTCAAACGGTCATGGTTTTTTCCTGAGCCTAGATAAAGTGTTTAGTGTTGTATATAAAAAATGTTCAAAGTGCTATTTTCAAATAAAACATAATAATAAGGGCAGTTTGTTGTGAACTCCCAATGGAAAAATATGGGGAGATTGTGAATCAAATTATATTAGGGAAGTGATTTTTTTTTAATATTCCCATCTTATGTGAAAAAATAAATTAACATTTTTATTACCTATTCTCTCACTTTCGAACTGTTGTAATCATATCTCCTTGATGATGCCAGACATGTTTTAGTTTTTGCTTCCTATCATATGTCATAAGTAACCTGAATTCGAAGCTGCTAATGGTTCAATAAAATCAGAGAACTAGGTATTTGTTGGTGGTGGAGCCTTTTTTCATTTTAAATATGGGCATAAATCGTGTTTCATTTTGCTCCCTGTTTGATTTTTCGATTACTGTTTGAGGATAGAGTATAGAACTGTAAATGGTACAAAAATAATAATCAAGTTCAGAATATAATTAATGGATTAGCATACCCCCCTTAGAAATAATAAAAAATGTTCTGACTATTATACTGATGCCGTTTGTTTTGATGCAAAATTACTCTTATACTTACTGGTCACTTACAAGATGATCTTATAGGCCAATTAAGATTTAAGATCTATTGCATGTTTGGGAACTCAGTTCAACAAAAATGATTTCATTATGCAGTCAAAATGCCATTCAGCTGGAGGAAAAGGAGAAAAGGGAAAAAGAATTGAGAGCAAAGATTATCGAGGAAGCTGAGGATTATAAGGTGGCTTTCTATGAGAAAAGGACGCTTAATGTTGAGACTAACAAGGTTCAAAACAGAGAAAGGGAGAAGGTAAGGTTTACACAAAATATTTTTTCACAACATATTCTATGTGCTCTGCTACTTTTAGAATAGAAAATTTTAAACTTTGTTTGTGGAGCAGTTATATTTGGCTAATCAAGAGAATTTCCACAAAGAGGCAAGCAAAAATTATTGGAAAGCAATTTCTGAGATCATCCCTCGTGAGGTTCCTAACATTGAGAAGAAGAGAGGCAAAAAAGATCAGGATAAGCAGCCATCCGTTAAGGTCATCCAAGGCCCAAAGCCTGGCAAACCCACCGATCTTTCTAGGTTGCGGCACATACTGTTAAAGCTGAAGCATACACCACCAGCTCACATGATTCCTCCTCCAGCTGCCCCTGCTAAAGACTCCAAGGATGGGAAGGATGGAAAAGAAACAGCACCTAAAGCAAATGGATCTGCACCAGAAGGCGCCCCCGAATCGCAACCGAAGGATGCAGCCAATAACAGCACTGGAGATGTACCCCAAAAAGAAGTTCCTGCAACTGAGGAGTAGTCTGCTACATAGTTCTGCCTATTATTTTTTTCAGCTCTCAATCTTGATGCTAAATATTTCTGTCTATTATGCTTTAGCCTTCTTCCCAATCTCTCTTCTTCTATGCTTCTTTCCTCTGCAGTCTTTACAGATATTTTTGTCCTGCTGTTAGTTTCTATGGGTTATTGGTTGCCTTTTATTTTTAATATTAAGATTTTGTATCAGTTAAATCCATTGCTGACTCTGAAACTCAATGTGCATGGGTTTATGTTATATACATCCAAAAAGTGATTTATGTGTAAATCAGAAACTATTTATTTTATGTTTGATTGTATGTCTTTAAAACAACATTATTTTAAAATGGGATTTTATAAGTTGTTTGGGTGGAAGTATTTTGGGATAACACAACAGGGAAATTATAAGCCCTACGGGTTATATGAGATAGAAATGTGCTCCTAAAGCTAGGGGGAATTTTAATGAAACTTGATTTAGTAGAAATTAGAATGTTGTCTTGAATATGATTGAATAAATTAGACAATATAAAATTAAGAATTAATGTATCAAGAACAAAGTTTGGATAACTTTCATGGTAGAAAATATGCTCTTATAGAGAATAAAGTATTACTCATTCATATAAGATATAAGTTATCTCATTAAATTATGATATATGTTATATTTATAGCGTATCACTTTATATGTTATATTTATAGCGTAACACTTTATGTATCGTAAATATTAAACTGGTTGATGCATGTGAGAAGGAATCCACTTATACTAAGAATAAGTTTATAAGTTCAAAAAAATTATTTTATATCTTAGCTATCAATTTTAGGAAAATATAATGATTTAGATCTACTTATTAATTTAAATCATTAATTCAAATCATTTGATTTTCTTAAAATTGATGACTAAGATATGAAATTAATTAAAAAACTTACTAGTAAACTGATTCCCACAATATGCATTTTGATGAACAACCTTTTTTCTGGTTTGAAATATTGGTTTTTATTTGTTAAAAACCCGGGTTGTGCCTGATCCGACCCAGCTAACTCACCCAGTTGTGAATGTCTCTGATAATGAATTCAAAATCCCTGAAACAATAGCTCCGAAACATTCCAAGAAGAAATAAGCAACAATGAGTCAAACAGGAACAGGAACAGGAACAGGAACAACCGGAACAGGAACAGGAACAGGAGGATCTCATTCACTGGCGTTTCGTGTTATGAGACTATGCCGTCCTTCTTTCAACATCGACCCTCCCCTCCGCCTCCACCCTTCCGATCTCTTCCTCGGCGAAGATCTCCTCGACCACCCTATCAATTTCGATCTTCCTCCTCTCTTCACTTCCCTCACTACTTCCGATCATGATTCCGATCCCAATTATCGTAACCGCTTCCTTCTTCATCACTCCTCTGATCCCATGGGTCTCTCTTCTCTCCTCGTTCTCCCTCAGTCTTTTGGTGCCATTTATCTCGGCGAGACTTTCTGTAGCTATATTAGTATTAATAACAGTTCCAATTTTGAAGTTACTGAAGTTGTTATTAAGGTCTCTTTTCTCTTTTTTTTGTTTATTTATTTATTTATTTATTTATTCTTCTTTCTCTCAATTATTACTCTATGTTCATGTTATCTTACTTTATGTTGTTCTAAGTTGTATATGTTTGGGGTGAAGAATTTAATTGAACTCTTATTCAACAAGCTTTGTTTGAAATAAGATAAAAATAGATTGTAATCTGAAAATCTCATTTCCTTCAACTGAGGACTAATTCAGCTGGCTATAGCTGTTATTTCTAACCGCTTCTCACTGCCCGAGCTAAGGCTCTTACACATTACACAAAGTCACTTAACTGTACTTGCCTAATACAACTGTATTAGTCTTAACTCAATTTAAGCACAACAAAATTCAGATACAAATGCATACATGATAGTCACAGTGTTGAATTTGCTTGTATTCCCTTGTAAATTTAGTCTAGTCAATTATTCTAAATTTCGTAACTCCCAGGCTGAAATTCAAACAGAGAGACAGAGAATACTTCTATTAGATACATCAAAGTCACCAGTTGAGTCGATACGTGCTGGTGGGCGTTACGATTTTATCGTGGAACATGATGTGAAAGAGCTTGGACCTCACACGTAAGTTGTAATTCTGCAATAATTTCCTTGTGTCAGGATACACAAGCTATGCTTTGTTCCTTCTTTCTTCATTTATTTATTTTTATGTATTAATTTGGCCATGCACTTGTCCGTAGGCTGGTCTGCACTGCATTGTACAATGATGGGGATGGTGAACGTAAATATCTTCCCCAATTTTTCAAGTTCATTGTTGCTAATCCACTTTCTGTTAGGACAAAGGTATCAATCACTTGCCTTGTTATTGATATTGATTGGATTTGAATGAAATCACGTTCTCAAATAAATAGTACCCACTAGTTGTGCTTTCAGCATTTACGTGACTTACATGGTTGAAAACTTTTTTGCAGGTTCGCGTTATCAAGGTATGTTGATGATTTCAATCTACTTCTTCAATAGTTAGTAAGTTTTTCCTAGAGAAGATAAACATGCTATCTTATATCGAATCGTAAAATGCATTTTAAAGTCATGTCTTTTTGCCGGTGTTTGAATTTTTATTATCCACCACTTCAATAAATTGGGTTTAGTATTATTTGGATGTCCATTTTATTAAAATGGAAAATGCATGATAAAATTTTCAGTTTAAGACCTATTAAATGGCAACATTAAAATCCTTGCAACATTTTGGTTTCACCAACTTTCCATTTTATTCCAAAAAATTTGTCATTTAAAGCACTCAGGATCAGATAGAAAAAGTTCAAATAATTGAAGATTTTCTTGATATATCACAAGCAAACCCTCTTTTAAGCTATAAATTTTTGTAGCTTACTATTTATTCTAAATAATCTCTTGTTAACACTCCATAAGGCCATAAACTTGGATTCAATTATATGCTAACATATAGCCATTAGCCAATCATAAAAACATTGTTGAATATGATACTATGGGTCAGTGGGTCAGTGTTTTAAATTGTGATTGCGGCCATAGTTGCAGTTACTATGATTATGACCATTGCAGTGTGAATTTTTTTGTGAATAAAAACTATTTTTGAATTTGATGCGGCCCAAATGCAGTTGCGCTGTGACCCAATACGGCTGCATCATTGTGATTCCGTGTCACACCGTAATTGTGGTGTGATGCCATTGCGATGATCACCGCAACCGCAATATTGTGGCCACATCATGTGATGCAGTCTGCAATTTAAAACAATGCTATGGGTTATGCATAATGGCAAGTATCTGTTAGCCTTTTGTGAATGTATGATTAAATAAAGCAAGGAAGGAATTTAGGAATACTCATGTTTTATGTTTTAGGCAAGCCTCTAATTATTATATAAGATATTTTCACAAATGATTTTATTATTAGATATTCCTGTGTAAATGACTTCAAAGTATTTTCAACTCTTGAAATTGCACGAAGATATTGTATGTGTTCATTTGTTTGGGCTTTCTTACAGCTTCAGACTCCAGTCCTCAATATTGGACAAATGTGTAATCATAAGTTGTATTTTTGAACCAGTCTCCAATAACCAATCAAAATACTATTTAAGTTCTTTAACTTTATGCTGCAACATATTAATTAGCCTCTGCCCCGTCCCTTTACTGTTCCAAAAGAAGCTTTCAGTCCTTCACTTGTTAAGCTACTCCTATGTCCTAACTAGGCATACATATTTATGAGGTTCTGTTTGTTATCAGTATTAAGGTGGATAAAAATGTCATGTTTTCATCTCCAATTTAAGGATTTATTGAAAATTTTCAGCTCTGTAAATTGAAGTGCTCACTGTTACCTAAATTTGGACATCAAGTTATCTCCTTGATATGTCTCAGGAAACTACCTTTTTGGAAGCCTGTATTGAGAACCACACAAAATCAAACCTTTTCATGGATCAAGTTGATTTTGAACCTGCTCAGCATTATAGTGCAACAATACTTAAAGGTGATGGACACCATTCTGAGAAAGATAACCCAAGGTCAGTGCTATGTATATTGTATACCTTTTGGGTGAAGTATTCTTTAATTCATCAATTACCAAAGTTTGGCTGTCTTTTAACGAATAATATCTTATGCTCATCTAGTGTAAATAAATTTTCATTTTTAATTATCAATCACTATAAAGTAAATTCAACTTTCAGAGAGACATTTAAGGCACCGGTACTAATTAGATCTAGTGGAGGGATTTACAACTATCTTTATCAATTAAAATCGGCGCCAGATGGTTCTTCTCAAACAAAAGTTGAGGGAAGTAATGTTCTTGGCAAACTCCAGATAACATGGCGAACAAATTTGGGTGAACCAGGTCGACTGCAGACCCAGCATATATTGGGGACTGTAAGTGTTTTTTCTGTAATTATAATCAATTGATAAATTAGTTATCTGATGTAATCATGTAACCCTGTTTAACAATAAACAATGACAAAGTTGATGGTTAGACTTCTTTGTTCCTTCATAATGTTCACTTAATTCAGTATGATGTTTTTTCTTATCCCTTTCAATTTCAATGAAAGAATCAGTTATGACATATTCGATCTTCAAAACCTGCTGGGTGCATGTTAACTTAATAAAGTTAATGCTTTTATCCTCCCCACACCCACCCCTTTCAACGGTTCTGCTCTCTGGGTTACTTTTCCTTGCATGTCGAGGGGGTATGCATGCACCCATGGTTGTGCATGCCTTCCGTTTCATAAATCATGATTATGATTATTCTGCTTTCTCAAACACAAGTGTTTTTCCTGAAACATGTTGCGCGCACACTTCATACAGATTCTTAATTGTCTCAAACTTTTTTGCAGCCCACAACAAAGAAGGACATTGAGTTGCAAGTTGTAGACGTTCCATCTATCATTAACCTTCAAAAACCATTTATGGTAATTTGTAGTCCACTAACTAGTCTGCTCATTATGCTGCTCAATATAAAGTAGAAAACTGCAGCTAACATAGTATTGGTTTTTAGGGTATGGGTAATTTTTCATCCTATCTAGCAGCTATTGGTTGAACTTGAATCTATTCACCATCTTAGGGAATATGAATAACTATTTTTTGATCATGTTCTACTTTTAACCCTCAACTTGATTGTGATAATATAAATAAATTTGGAAGCTAAGTTGGTTGCTTGTTTGCACAGCTAAAACTGAGTCTTACAAATCAGACAGATAGAGAGATGGGCCCATTTGAAGTTAGCTTATCCCAAAATGGTTCATATGCAGAGAGAGTTGTTGTGATTAATGGCCTTCAATCAATGGTAATACATTTTTTGTCTCGATTTGTCTTTGCCTTAGATTAGTGAAAAATTATACCATTTTTTTCACTGGTAGATGGTGTGTTTGTATTATAATGTCTGTTTGGTGTTAGGTATTTCCATTATGCACAGTCACAGTGCAATTTTTCAATGGGCAGTAGAGTTGCGTGCTTGAATTTTGCTTGGAGTTAATTTTGACCTGTGACTTTTGAATTTTTACAGATTTTATCACCGGTTGAAGCTTTAGGATCCACAAATTTCCACCTGGTATGAAAACTTTCATTAATTCTGCTCATATTGAAATCACATTACTTAACATTTAGTTGGTTCCTTTCCTACTTTCTAGAAAACCTTAATCGGGAAAAAAAGCCCATTAAAACTTCAAATTTAGGGCATTGCATGGGTTTCATTTTAGTACTCTTACTCTTTGGAATGAGATACTTTTTTGTTTGATACTGTTTGCAATGTCATTACTTATGCAGAACCTCATAGCTACAAAATCTGGAATTCAGAGAATTACGGGCATTACAGTATTTGACACTAAGGAGATGAAATCTTATGAACCGCTTCCTGATTTAGAGGTTAGTTTTATGAATTGGTTCTGTTTCATGACCAGTTAGTTGCATTTTTTTTTATTTCTATGTAGTTTTCTGGAACATATTTGATATAGTGCATCGCCTTTAACATTCTGACTTATCTTGAGATGTTGCAGATTTTTGTAGACATCACTTAAAATTTTGGCTGCTGCAACTAGTTTGGTCTGGAGTCATTAACTGTTCCATCTTTCCATGACTCCAATCTGCTGCTTTCCGCGAGTGATGTTTTGTATCATCAATTTGCCAAATTGGATCAACCATGTCCCAAGTTGGTGCCTTTCTAATGCCTCTAGGCTTAGATTCTCTTTCTCTTACACCTAACAAATCCGATGTGATCATCAAAGCACTCATTGGACTAAATTACAAGTCCTGTAACTCGATTTGGAGTAATGGGTGTTTGGTTATGTGCTGTAAGAGACAACAAAATGTTTGATTTTATTGGTTCAAGGAGATTGCTTATTTTGATCCATTGTTAAGATATACTTCTGTAACTGCTTAATTGTTATACCCTGTAGATGGTGTACATGACAATTTTTTAAATCGCAGTAAATGGTGAACTATGCCAATGATGTCTTCTAGGATAAGTACTTTGAATCAATGGCTTAAGATTTAGCACTCATGTTACTTAGTAATTGTGCCAAAAAATTGTTACTTAGTAATTAATTATCAATCATCTACATTATTTTCTCATTTCTGTAAAAGTATATATTTTTTGGCTTACTAAGGACAATGAAGAATGCAGTCTGCAACTATTAACTAGTATCCAAATAATAGTGAAGCTGACTCTTCGGGTGAAGGTTTTCTCCATGCATTACTTGAACTTGAAGGAAAATAAACATGTTTGAACCAACCAATTATTGACGAAGTAATATTGCACTAAATATTTGGGGAAATTAGACTTATTTTCTCTCATTCTTTACAAAGTGACACTCAACTTCTTTAGTTTGGTGTGAATACATTCACTCTTCCTTTTAGAGGTAAGTAATAATTAACTTTAGAGGAACTAAGTGTAGTTGTTTAAAAGAATAGCAGTATATTTGTTATATGTATGCACACTCACGAGATACTTTTATTATAATTAGGGACAATCTTATTTGTAAACCGCATGGGTTTTCTCTAATATTCGACTAAGAGTTTATTAGTTTCAAACGCTACATCCACACTTGATTATCAATCTTTGTAATGTAACCTTGCCACTCTCTTCATTCCTCCCACTATATCTTTTATGACCAAAGCTACCCTACAAACTACGAGATGGTTCACATGGATGCAAACTGATTATCAGTTGTTGGATCATTTGTCTAAATATCTTAGCTATTAATTTTCAATTGGTAATTAGATAGAAATCTCATACATGGAAGTTATAAAAGGGTCCACAACTTCTATGTGAAAATAAGTCATGTATGGAAGTCGTTAAAGGGTTTGCACGACTTCTTCACAATAAAAAAACTTACACCTAAAAGTTGTGAAAAGGTATCACGGCTTGTACACATTAAAAAAATTATACTTAGAAAAGTCATGAAAAAGTGTCACGACTTCTACATATTAAAAAAAATCACACAAAAGTTGTATATTGGTATAACGATTTCTACATAAAAGTCGTACATTGTTATAATGACTTCTATGCAATAAATAAATCACACCTAGAAGTCGTTAAAGATTATCATAACTTCTACATAAAAGGCGTACATTGACTTAATGACTTCTATATAAAAGTCATACATTAGCTTAAGAACTTCTAAAAAAATACTAAAACAGGAACCGATTGCCATATTTTTTTAATCTAACGGCTGATATGCGAAATAACTACTGGTTGGCAAATTATCCATCACCATCTTTTATTTGTACACAATTATTAAATTAGATAAATCTATAATCCACTATATCTTTTATGCAGCAGTGACTTCTTTTTGTCAAGTCATTGCTTTATTAATAATTCAGTAACAACACACTGAAACAAAATTCAGCATCACAATTTCATAATAAATAAAATAAAAAAATTACACATCACAATTTAATACATAAACTTGCTATTATTCATGTTGCAAATAATCAAAGTCATACAAAACCTTGGATCATAATATGTACAAATCAATAGATCCAAAGGGAAAAAACAAAATAAAAATCTCAAAACAGATAGTCACCTCATTATATAGGGTGATGGGAAATTAAATATGGCCCAGAAGTTATTGCCTTGATTGTACCCTGACAACTTCCTCTGGTTGTTTTGTGGTAAAAAAAGGTAATTATTTTTTAATTTAGCTTAATATGAAAAAGTTATTATTTTAAAGTGGAGATTTTGGGGTGGTGTATAATCCAGGACCCAATATAGCTTTTTTATAATCTTAGAAATGAATTAAGCTGATCCCCAAGTAGACCAATTGGCTTCACTTCCAACACGTGGCATCATTGACTTCCTTGATTGTGAGTCCACATCAAAATTGGCACCACACATAAACCCTTCACTATCAATTCTTGGCATTGCTTTCATCTTCCTATTTGGATGCTCATAGCTCATTAGACCATGCCCACTATGGAACATGCACCCTGCAATTCATTCAATATTTTTCATTATTTAGATCTTTTAATCTTCCAAGTTGAACTAATTGATTTGATGAATAAAAAAGGTTAATATAAATGATGGTTTTGAACCAAAGCTACAAAAGTACTTAAACATTATAACATCATTCAAACCACATTTGATATTTAATATCCGAGTAAAAACCTTAATTTAAGTAATAGTATACTAGTATAAATACTCTTTACACGTCACAAAAGAAAATTAAAAATTAATATCCGAGTAGAAATCTTGGTTTTGATGCTTATTTAAATTCTCTGATTCATAAGTTGATTGATTGAGAGAGTGAAAAACTTCATATTTATTATTTTTCACTATTAAATCCAAAATATAAAATCTAGGCTATACAAACCTTTTTGGAACTTTAGTAAAGCTACATTATAAATTCCTTATTTTTGAACTAAAGCCAAAATTACATACCAGTGGGGAATGGTGCAAATGATTTAGCACAGCTTGCTTTAACAAGGTCCAAGTTATCAGAAATAACTGTAGAACTATCAGCTGCAATACCCCAGAAGAGCCCAACATCACCATTAGAATCCTGCTCAAAAAACATATGTAACATTTGGATAGACATTAGCAATTTAGTACTACGAGGAAAAAATGTATACACCGATAGTATAAAAGTTTTTTACACTATCAATAATTTATTTTTAATCACTATTAATTTTAAATAAAAAGTAATACAGATAAATGGTGGATGACTATATATAAATGTTTTTATAATAATATCTAAAAAAATGTAAATGTAGAGATTCAGAAAAGGCCTTACAGATGCAGCAAAAACTGTGTCATTCTTGTCATCATAGATCACAAATCCAAAACTTCCTTCAAGTTCTTTGAGGACTTGATCAGCTGGGTATGGACCTCTATCACGAAGTGTCCTATAGGCTTCAATGATAAACATTGCCTCATTGGTTCCCTTTGATAGGCCATAACGTTTTATCAACTCACTTAGGTTGTTAAGGTGACCCATGAATGCACAATATATGTTGTCAATACCACAAAACAACCTGTGTCATACATTTCTTGTAAGAGAAATATAACTCAATAAACATATACACATTACATAATCCATGAATCATATCCTGTAATTTTAGATCCATTAGCCTAGTTTTATGTATTGCTATTGAATTTAAAAGGGTATTATACTTTCTTTTCAAATAATGAATTGAGATAGCAACAAGGCATTGGCCTCATTAGACCAAAAGATTAAATGTTCGATTCATGTGAGTGACATTTATTGGTAAGGGCAACACAAATTTTGAAATGATTAGTTCCTTATGGATACCCTTTTGCTATATCAAAAAAATGATCAATTGAGATCTTAGAGTTAATTAATCAAATGGGTTTTCATTATTTTCATTTATACTATAAATTTTGTAACCCAATTTCATAGACACATAAAGGCACATACCCATTATGCATGGAGGGCTTATTTGCAGGGGAATAAGCAAGCAAAGCATCACTTCCAAAGTTCATTGAAAAAGCATTGGAGGAATTGGAGGATATAAAATGCTTAAGGATTTCATCAGGATGCTTAGATTTTGTTGATGAATTCAAAGGAGCTGGAGAATTAAGCTCCATTGGTGGATCAACCAAGTTATTCTTGAAAATTCCCAACATTTTTGCTTCTATGTCCAAGTTAGCTTCCAAAATTACTTCTTTGATTATTGTCTTCTTCTCTTTTCCAATGAGTGACCACACTTTAACACAGAAATGCACCAATATTAATATAGCAATTAGCTGCAGATAGAACATGACATATTTGAGATTTTGAACAAATGTACATAGTCTAATATAGAAAAATAAAATGACCAAAATGAGTAATCTAAATACCTGCAATAGAGAATGAGATTTGGTGATAGCCTATGAAAACGGATAGTTATTGGTAGAATGAGTGAATCAAGGTATATGTGTCTAAATATATAGGGTCTGGAAGGTGGAGAAATAGAGATTGTGATATTGTGGCAACATTATCCGAATTAAGTGTACAAGATAAAAATAAAAATGGTATAGTGATAGATTTTGACTAGATTAACAGTATAAAAAAAGTAATGGAATATTATTAGATAATTAGCCAATAATAATATGCTTATAATAGAAAATACTATATGTTTCCCGGAAGTGATTTTTACTAATTATTTTAAAGAAGATATGACCGATTACATGAAATGTAATCTTTTTCAGTAATGAAAAATCTAGTATTAGTTCCAAATTTTAACATGTTGTACAAAAAAATTAAGGGTACATATTTTTATTTTTTGAATTAAATAAATAAAAAATATATAATTTTATATCTCCCTCACATTTTCGTACTAAATAGTCCAGTATTAAAGAAGAATTCATCTCTTTATATATGTATTTAGGTTATATAATAACATTGTCAACTTATTATTATCTATAATTATAGAGTATAAAATCCATAGAATGCAGGACATATGAATGTATTGACTATCATTGCTCGTGGATATTAATACTTTTATTAGATGATGAATTACAATTATAAACACTTGGTTATTAGTCTATGATTATTATTATTAGTATTGAAGAAAAAGATAATATAGATGGTCTAAATTGGGTTTTTTGATATAAAAGGTGAGAGAGTAATTCACTCTAGTCATGGACACGTGATGTGATGACGTGGAGATGAGTAATGGAAGTTGAAATGAAAGGTTATCTAAATTGGAAAGATGAGAATGATCTGAGTCATCAATATGACTATATGAGATGTTAATGTTTCCTTAAATGTAGAAAACCGCGTTTGCCTTTTCTATTTACGGAACTGTGATTGTGGTGTGGTTCTGTCGCCCACAGATTCTGTCCATATACACACTCTTCATATATAGATTTTTTTTGTTTCTCCCGTGTATTCTCATACTGTCGTCACATGGCAATTATGTCTGAGCCAGAAATATCCATAAGTATGTGAGACTAACTTTTCATATATAGATTTGTGAGTGTTTGTAGAATTCTAGTTAAATATATTAAAAATATTGTAAATTTAGTTTATTTTTCTCATTTTAGTAAGTATCCTTATAACACTTGTTAATATGACTATTACATAAAGTAATATATTTTTGTTTTTGATAGGACGGAATAAGGAGGACAATGGGTAGAGTAAATGGAGATTTGAGCCCTTGTTCATATTTTATAAGAAATACTAACATATTTGATCATATTAAAGGTTACTAAGAAGTACTTGAGAATGTACAATTTTACATTTTGAGTTGTGTTAATGAATGTTCTAAAAGACATTATTTGAAAATTAAAAACCAAATCAATCTTAAATTTTTTTAAGACGGATACATTTGGAAATATTAAACGTAGGTTAATAGGTATGAACTCTATCCATTTACGTTAAGTTTGACTTCATTTGTATGGGCTTGAGGTGTCATTTATTTGTATGAGATTGTGATGGATTTGGATTTACATACAGGATCTAAGTTTGAAAACTTTTGTTGGGAGGACTAGTTCTACACTATAGATGTCTCCTATTTGAAAATATTTGTCTAAAGTGGAAAATACATGTGGTTACACCAAAAAATCAATAATAAAAATAGTTGGAGATAAATAATAAGATTGGGTGATAACCCTTGAAAATCAAATGCGAGTTCATCATTTATCATTGGATAATATACATAGAAGTAATCCGTTTGCAAGAATGCAAGATTTGTTCATTGTGTAAAAAAATGTCAACCCATGCATATGAAATTGAATATTAAATGTTAAATTCAATAATAAAAACAATATTTCATGCCACATGTTACAGACTTACAGATGAGGGAATCTTTATGGAGCTCTTGGTTCAATAACTAAAAATTCATAAATGTAACAAGTATGAGTATGTTATCACATATCCTTAATGATGTCTCATTCTCTAGTTCGGTCCAACCATATTTTGGTACATGTATAAAAGAAAATTTAAAAACATAAAATAATAATATAATTAGCTTGAGACATAAAATGAGATACAATTTGGAATATGTGATCCCTATCCACAATTATGATAGAATGAAGTATTAAAATATTTACCCATTTGACAGTCTTTCTGGATTAAAAGAAATGAGATTGTTTAACAATAAAGAGTGAGTCCATTGATTATGTAGATCTCTTGTATATTATTAAGCTCAAGTCTTGGTTTGAGAGTATATTTCTTGTCTAAAAAATGTGTTATTTTATGTATGATGTATTGTGATTGATCATAAAAATACTTAATTATTAAACTTTTTATTTTAAATATATATTTTTCAACAAATAACAACAAGTGACATGTAGTATCACATTTTATAGGGAGGATAAAGTATCTCCTGGTGCGAATGTGAGGAGATAATTCCTCTCCTTACACTAGTTAGGCAATGATACATGACTACTTTTTACATTAAAAAAACAAAATATAGAATAATACAAGTATCCATTAATGAGTGAGTGTGAGGAAATAATTTTTCTCCTCACACCTGGTCATGCTTTATTCCCTTTTGTAGGACAACAAATGTGTTGTGGTATAAAAGTTAGAGGCATTGCAATATAATAAAAGTTTGTAGGGAAAATGAAGGAAATTCTCTCCCTTGTTTAGAAGTATAAAATTTAGATGAGATGATAAACTAATGATAATATAATAATATTTTTTATTTTCCTTAAAAAATATAATTAACAATAGGAAATGAACAATAATATGTAATTATATATTATTATTAAACATATTTAGTTATTTTGACATTTTATCTCCAAAAAATCCTAAATTTGGGGAACTTTAGAAAATAGATACATGGAGGGTTTCAAACCCTCAAAAACCTTCCATTCTTTTTTATCCAACTCTGAAACAATGGGAAGACTTTCCAAAGTCATCTATTCCCTCCATTTCCTCTCCAAAACCTCACTCCCAATCAAGGCCTTAAGGAAGGGGATCCACTTACTCTAAGTTTCAAAAACTTATTTCATATCTTAATCATGAAAATTTAATAGTTTGAATTAATAAATAAATCTAAATTATTAGATTTTCCTAAAATTGATAGATAAGACGTAGGTAAGTGAATATTTTTTTCAATCAGCTGAATACACCTGGCTAGTGCTCCCCATGAATAAAGTTTAATTATTTTTTTAGAAATTTAGCTATTCATTTGACTTTCCATAATGGCTAAGACAATAAAAAGCCTTCATCCGTGGACGATATACACCGGAAGAAATACTAAGAAAATACTAAAATGAAAAAACACATAACAAGTCCACTTATCCTTATCCATAAAGATAAGGTTTATACATCAATGCATATATTATATATGATGATAAGACTTTGCGATTAATATGGTGAAATAATGGAAATACCTAATTCATTTTCCTTGAACCAAGTAATCATTTCCATCCTTCTATCTCTACGGGAAAATCATCTTTTTTTTCTGAATTATGTCTCAAACTAATAATATTAAAATAAAAACAGAAAAAATAATAATTATTTAATTTTTTAATTATATAATATATTTTTATTAATCTGATATATAGATTTGGACAACATTTACTACAATTTATGTTTATCTACTCAAGAGAGTATCTCCTATCTATTTCATTCCAGTCACCCATTTGCTAATCCGCACTCACGAGTCACAATCACTATGTTATTGTTCATAAATAGTATTAAACTGGTGCTTAACCTTTTTTTTTGTTAATTGTTTGACCGACTTTGTTTAATGTTATTTTTCAGAGGTCTTATATGAGGACTAGAGGAGGATAATATAAGAGAAGAAAATGAAAAAGAACTGAAATGCATTTTTAGAATTTTGAACTCATATTCGCATATCATATATATCTTATAGTTTTGTGTAAAATTATTTCTTTTAATTTAATGATTCATTTACGTTACTATAATGTCAAATTGATCACGTAACATCTTTTATCTCTCAGCTTAGTATTTTATTTTAAAAAGAACCAGCTAAGAATAAAATTATACTGTATGAAGCAACAAAAAGTCTTTCATTTCATCTACATATATAGACGCTTTGTTTAATTCTTACTTTGTCAATGTATTTTGATAATATTTCAAACAGAAAATTGTCCTACCAATTTTACTATGGGTTTTTGCTAGGGCAGTGGTTAAGGGATCGAAGATATGAAGTCGATTTTGGAAAGCTAAAAATGACTATCTTAATCTATTAAATAGTTCATCTCTCAATATAGATTTTAAATTTTTGGATTTTATTATCTATTATTTTTATGACAATATTTAGCAAACCCTTTTGGTATACATTCCAAAGCATAGTGATGTTTTCTTCTTACAATATTTTTCGGATAATATCAATGATATTCCTTCACCCTTTTAAATGTGTGATTGCTCTTCCCAACAAGTGTCATTCCCAATAATCAAATTATAACCTTTTGGTCATTCTAAGATTTAGTAGAGCCTTAAATACTAGACTAACGTTTTGTTGGTAACCTAGTTAACAACATTTAATATGGATGAAAAATAAATATGGTTTAAAAAACACAAAAGAAAAATAGTTGGCTGATGATTGCCTTCTTTAAATATGATGTCAAAAGTTAGATAAGCATCACGTCTATATATAAGGAGAAAAATCTCACTTCAATATCTCTGCGTCTATATAGTTCATATTATTACCTTAAATACTTTATTTGAAGATTTTTATGGTGTGTACTGTATCAAGATTAGACAATGAGAGTTAAGATATTTGGTGCCTTCGATTCCAACTCTAATTCCTTTGGGTTTTTATTATACTTTATAACCTATTTTCATTTTCACCAGAAATTTTAATCAAAATTTGCAAATATCAATGCATATACTCTTTAAAATTTCAATTAATTATAGTTTTGAAAGTTAAAAATATACCCCAGTAGAATTAAAAAAATGAACATTTTAGATTGAAGGTTGTTTTCCTTCTCTAGACTATTTGACCCATATTTTTTCCTTCTCTACAAATATATATATTTTTACTTAAAGACATATTTACTTGAAGAAAAAAAGTATGCTACTGCAAAGCACCTGAATCATTGAACATTCGAAGTTTTAATATATTATCATTCTTGTATAATGTAACAAACAAAATAATAGTTCGAAATATATTGGTCACAATTTACGAATAGGAACAAATTAAATGAAATACATATATAGCTAGCTAAAGTATCCCACATCTATCATATTTAATTATTAAACCACTCCATGTTATGATGAAGAAATCATAAGTAGAAAATAATTGTTATTGAATAATATAAAAAATGGGTGTAAGTGGTTGATGGTTGGGTGTTACTGCAACAAAATCATGGGATCCATTTTCCTCTGTCTGGTATACAATCATTCACATATTCTAGTATTTTGAAGAAGCAACTAGGAAAATAATAATGAGAAGATGCATTATTTCTATCATGGATGATAAATCTTAATTACTAGTAGCTATAAAGAAAGGATGGTAGAACCAAATTTAGTTGTAACTGCAGCTTCATATTTATGAATGAGAGCTATACGACATGTGGTCCCTTACAAAAATCTACAAAGATTACTATTTAGAAACTCTATGTCTAGTAATAGTATATCCGACCCAACAATGGTTGTAAAAAAATGGATTTTATATACATTTTTATATTATTTTACACATTTTAACAACATTACAAAACTGAGAGGAACATGAAATTATGAAAACCTAAAGTCCTAAATAAAGGTGAGTAGCCGAAATGAGGAGAATAATAAGTTAAGATATAAAATTACCATTTTTTTCTTTGAGAACAATGATTCTCAAATCTTATAGTACACTAATACAAAATATGACACATTAATTGAAAAACTTAAATATTTATTATTATTCATGCTTTTGTTTTTTATGAAGGGTGCTAGACATATTTGGGATGATCTATACTGAATGGTCAAAGGAATGAAAAAAACTAGTTTGAAGACATATTATACTTTATATTTGGAGATAAATATATTTATGTTATTCGATGTTATTATTTATCATCAAATTTTAATATATTATCAAGATTTTATTCGTTGATTGTATGTAGATATGTTTTCACATATTTTATCCTAGCGTGTTGATATGTACTGTCGTGTCTGTCAACCCGCTTTCCTATCGTTTGTAATGTATAGTTTGTATTTTATAAATTCAAATATAATTTTTTTGCGCTAAATTTACGGTTGAATTTATTCAATTGGTCTAATATTCAATTTTTTAAATACACTTTTAAAATAAGAAGATAATAAGGATAAAATAAGAAAATAATATTATATCGTTTTTTTGGTAGAAATAAAAAAATATTGAGTGCAAAATAAGAAAACACAAATTACACCATAATGAGTCGTTATTTTGTGTTTTTCCTTTATTAATAGTATAAAAGTATAGATGAAAAAGGAAGGGGCGATGAGTACACGTGTTGAGAGCTTAGAAGCAACACGAAGGAGAGAACCGTTTCTCTATCTCACTCTCTTTACTTTTCACTTCTTCATCTATCACTCTCTCACCCTTCTTCTCTTCAACCAATTTCGTTCTTCTTCCATTTCAAAAGTTTTTTCCTTTTTTAGTGGGAAGAGATGTATGTTACTTCCATGCGAAAATCTTTCAAGGATTCATTGAAACACCTTGAAGCTGATATCCAACACGCTAATACCTTGTAAGTTAGTTTTGTAGAACAAAACCCAATGTTCTGTTTTGTTTACCACAATGTTTTATATGTAACTTCATCTTATCATGTTATAGAAGACACAAACATTGACTTAATTACTTGTATGTGGCTGCAAGTGATTTTTTTTCTCTTGGGAAAATGGTTGATGATTGCTGATTGAGACTCTTCTATATTGTTCTGATGATGTTCTGGTGTTTAAACCTACCATGAATTTTTATTTTCATGTATTTGCTTTTCTTTCTGAATTTTACTTCATAAATAGGATGCATTTATTTCACTCTATCTTCTTCTCTATTTTGGGAAATTTTAATATCTCATAGCCCCATAACTTTCACACCATCTTTTAGTATGCTTAATACTGTGAAAGCAGTAGTTGTGTGTGTTCACAGTTCTAAGTTTAGGTGTATTGTAACAATATTTCCCATTATTATAGTATGTGTGAGAGTGTGACAATTTTACTTGATTTCAGGTTGAACTCTCCTTAGTAATTTGGCTGTGTATGGATTACTGCATAATATGATGATTTTTGTGCCCCTTAACCTATATAATCCACTTAAATTTATGACTTGATGAACCAGATAGGCCATAGTTTGCTACAATTCTCTATATCTTCACTTCCTAGACTGTGTTAAAGTTATTTATCTTCTGTGGTTTTGTCATTCAATGGTTGGAAGATATTTACTGTGTTTGTGATGTAGTTATAGTGAAATTTCTTTACAGTAGCTATAGACCAACGTGATTGCAACGATAAATCCCTGGAGGGAAGCCCTTTTTTGTTCTTGCTTGTCATTCTTCTTAATTGTATCAAATTATTGATTATTCGTAAAAAAATTATCGCTTCATCATGCAAATCGTATGTGCAGGGCGTCAGATTATCCAAGGGAGTATGATGGTGCATGCCTTCAGATGAGAATGTCATACAGTCCTGCTGCACACTTGTTTCTTTTTTTGGTGCAATGGACTGATTGTCATCTAGCAGGAGCTCTTGGACTGCTAAGAATCTTAATTTACAAGGTAAGCTATTTTGGATTTTGGATGTGCGCAATGAAATGAGGGGCTGGAGCAACCTGAAGAATTTTCCTCGTGCTGTAGGTGTACGTGGATGGGACAACAACCATGTCTATTCAAGAAAGAAGAGCAAGTATTAGAGAATTCTATGGTACATCTTCCTTTTTTTTGAATCTAATAGAAGTTTTTGTTAACTATTTAGTTTTTGTTAATTGCTAACATTTTGAATTTCTGCTTTGAGTAGCGGTCATTTATCCTTCTTTGATGCAACTTCAAAAGGGCGTTACTGATACAGAGGACAAAAAGCAAAAGGCTGTATGCATGGAGAAGTATCATAGAAGAGATGATGAGGACTATAGGCAATGCTCTGACATAGACATCGAAAGAGAAGATGAATGTGGAATATGCATGGAGACGAATAGTAAGATTGTGTTGCCCAACTGCAATCATGCCATGTGCCTGAAATGTTACCGAGAGTGGTACTCTCTCACCCCCTTTTATGATCTTGACTTCTTTAACAATCAACTCTTATGCTACACGTTTGGAATAGTTTTTGCTAATTTAATGCATTATAGTTTACTACTAAATGACTAGTGTTTAACTACTAGTGAAATGTAATGCATTGAGCCTGCATCAGTTTTCATGGATTTTGGGTTTGTTGAGATCATAATTTTTTTATAACTTTGTGAAGGAAATGGCTTTTTCCTTGACAGAGGTTTTAAGTAGCAGAATATTTATGGGACTTACTATAAGTGAACTGGCTCTGCAATCCAATGGCTGATTGCAGGTGCAGTATCATCATAGGCACCATGCATATAAAGTATGGGTTGCCACTGTTCAGTTAGTATTGCTTGAATGTGAACATTCAATTAAAAAAGGTCGGCTCATTGGTCTGGGAAGATAAATGGACGCAACCTTACCCTCGTAAGCGAAGAGACTGTTCCAGAATTTGAACCCAAAGTGAGTTTTGCGATGTAAAAGATTGATGAGAAGAAATTGATTGGAACTGATATGGCAAGCTTAAGCATTTGCTAGAGCCTGGAAAGGGTGTTCTCCTAAGTGCCTCTAGGATGATTGTAGTATTTCTGTCTTGTTTGACACATGAGAGTTAGGATTTATTCAGGCATAAAATATTGGTACCTTTTTCTTGTGGAGCTATCATGGGTTTATTTGGTAGTTGGGACTGATTTAGTATGGAGGTATTATGCTATGAGTGTGAAGCGAGATTGTTCTCCTTTGGTGATTAGATTGATTGGTAATTGGATGAAAGGATCAGTTGGGAACTCTCTAATTTGGATGACTGTACATTCACTTTGATAGGATGGAAGAATTGTCTTCTCCTGGTTCTTGGTAAATTAAAAGTGTATATCCATGTAGCTGACCCCACCTAATAAGATAAAGACTTTGTTGTTGTTGGTGTTGTAATATTCGTGTGTCTACGAAATAATACACCTATCAGTTTATAGGTTGTTCACTGGATAGGTAGTTAAACAAACTATATCGTATTGTGCTTGACTTACATGACTGAAGCAAGTTAAATCTTGTAATGCCCTGAAACTTGTCTGCGATTTTGTGATTAATAAGAACTATTTCTTCATTTTTTCTCGTGTTGACGACTTTTGCTCTAGAGTATCCGACTGAATCTCCATGCATGTGATCTAGTTTTAAATTTGAATTAGGACAGTAATATATCTTTCATTGTTTTTTGGTGTCAGTTAGTCCCCTACCACGATATGTTTTTGTTTTTGGCCATTATCCCGTATTATGAAGTGATGCCTTTGCGCAACTGTCAAAGTTGTTGTCTTGTAATCGACTCAAAGGTCACCTATTCAAATCTTAGAATCAGTGTCTTGCAAGACTCACTACCCCCGTATATTGGGTCTGATCCTTCCCTGTGATTGGCGTACAGTGAGAACTTTCTAGCACAAAGTTACCTTTTATTATCCCACGATATCCAAGCACATCAAATTTTAGCTCATACTTGCGGATTCGATATGTTTTGCAGGCGAACAAGATCACAGTCATGTCCATTTTGCCGTGACAGTCTCAAGAGAGTGAATTCGGGTGATCTCTGGGTATTTACTGATAAGAAGGATATAGTAGATATGGCAACAGTGACAAAGGAGAATCTTAGAAGACTTTTCATGTACATAGATAAGCTACCTTTGACTGTTCCAGACTCCCTTTTTTACACTTATGACTCCCACCTGAGATAAGTAATTTCCAATGCAACAGACACATTTTAATGTATGTTGTTGCTGTTGTCTTGGATGAATAATTATTAGAACAAAATTTAGGTACAGTTCTTTGGTGCTAGTGGTATTATCTAATAAAAATACATCTATACAAGCACATTAAAGGAATGTAGCAAAGTTTTGTGCTAGTTATTATTCAGTTTTAATTCTAGTGACATAAGGGTCTGAATTAATGGCCAAATTATAGTTTATATAATCTATAGAGTTGCAGTGGTTGCTTCCCACTTCTACCAGAATTATCCAACCTTGTGTTATAGTGGGTTGGTGGTGAAGTTGAGATGGTAAATTGTACTTAGCTTAGTTCATTTGTAATCCTATGTACAGATCGAATTACTTTGTTAACAAGACACGTGCATATTTTGTTGTTGTTGTCATTTAAATGTGAATCTCTCGAGAAACACTCTTCATCTTATACAACATTTACATTATTGCTAAAGTTAATGGGAAAATGATATTAATTACGCTTACACTATCTCATTTCTTACTCTATCTCATTGATTCCATTATCCCACTTCCATTATTTCCAATACAGATTACAACTCAATGCACTATCCCAATAAAGGTGGTTCTTACTAATATTATTAAATAATAAAAGAAAATCTGATGAGCTTATTTGAGATATTGAATAATACATCAATAGGGGTAAATTAAGAAGAAGAAAAAATAATTCCTCATTGGCAACATAACATGCTTCGGTACTGCTTGGCAGTGCAAACTTTTTAGTTATTAAGTTATTAGAATCGTTAAACAAAAATTGGAGAGAATTTATAGCTTTTAGAAAATGATACAATTTGGTTGAGATTTACTACCAATTTTCAAATTGATCCCTAAAAGTAGCAACAATTAGGCGTTGAGAGAGTGTCATATGGTATATTATGTGCTAGCTTGACACCTACATGTTCAAAACCTAAATTAACTAATTAAAGCATCAAGGAGCAAAGTGGTCCAATTTTATCAATTTTTTAGACCAAATTTTAAATAGTGAGTTGATTGGTTTAATCAAAGGAATTAAATTAATATTTTAGATAGAAAGAACAAAGTTTCTGAGTATAAAACTGTTGTAAGGATATCTCAGAATATTATTTACATATATCCATCTGGTCCCTTGATATAATAGCTTTGACATTCATCATGATATGTGTATGTACCATTCATAAATTTGACATTTGAAATAGTGAAAAGATATATGTATTTACAATGTAAGAGTTTTTATATTATCATTATATTATCCATCATCATTTTAAGTATCATTGATTTTTAAATGAAAATAATACAAATGAATAGTAAGTGATACACTGACTATGTATAAATTCTTATATTATAAATGAATAAATATTACATTCTTTTTTGGTACATAATTACACTCTTTTTATAATATAGTGTATTACACTATTTCAAATAATAATTTCTAAACCTTAAATTTTATAAATTTAAATATAATGTTAATTTAACCCCTGAATTTTAATTGAATTTGATCAATGTTTTTTAAGTTCAATAGAATTTCATCAATTTAGTTATTAAAATTTGATTAATTTGGCCTCTAAAGTTTGATTTAATAAGTGAAGTTTATTCTTAATGTTTGAAGTTTTTTGGTATAATTAAGATGTACATAAAAAAAACTTTAAATACAAACAATAGGAAGATGTCAACAAATTAAAATTTGAATTAACAATTTAAATATTAAGTAAAATAAAGGCAAAATTATTGGATCACTATGATAAGTCACTTTTTGTTGTTTTCAAAGATTAGCACTTTACCAGAAAAAAATAAAAGTTCTTGATACTACTAAAAAAAGTAGCCTAATAAATATTTTAGTTTAAATAAGAATTTTTTTACCTATTTGAAAACCTAAAATAAATTATCGGAATAATTTTTTCCTTCTAAAATGAAGAAATGAAGAAACTTAGATCCTCTTCTTCAAGACACTTAACATCTAAACCCTTTCTCCTGCAACACTAATCTCCTCAGCCGTGGCTTCACCGCGCGCGCGTTCGCCGCCGCATTTCTGATTTTCTGAAGTTGAAAGAATTGATTCTTTTCTTTGATTGTTTATCATGGGTTTATTGAAGTTTTGATCATAAGTAATACATTGAATAAAGTTTAAAAAGGAACTGTCACTGAAGAAGACAAACAGCACGATGGGATTGAATTCAAAGGTAAAAAAATGATTTTTATGACTTTCATAGTCATGTAAGTTTTTTTTTTGTTTGGTAATGATGAATGATTGGAGATTTATGGTGTTCTGAGCGTATTCTTTCACTTGTTCTTAATCTGTTCAGTACAATGACTTAATGACTGAAATTTATGTGTGTAGTTCATAAATGGGTTTGATTATTAGATACTGTTGCCTTTGGTTATTAAAATGTTTGTTGGAGTAATATGTTTTGATTTCACTTATTCTGAATGTTTAGTTGTGATTATTTTCAGTTCAGATTTTAATTTTTTTGAGGAAAATGGTTATTGTACAATTGGGTTGGATGCCTAGTATAGATAGCTTATATTGACACGAGTGTGGACAAGTATGGAGGTATCCGGAATTTGAAGGTTGAGTATAGATACCATACACAAATGTGAGAGGGGTGTCAACTGGGGTGTCTAATCTAGTTGTAGAAATAATAGATTTGAATCCTTTCCCATGGAGTTAACATTTGTTAGCAAATGTGTAGTACCAAGTTGAGATGAAAAGTGTGAAAAAGTTTACCTTTGAGCACCAAACACCCACCTTAGACCATGCTCATCCTCAACCATGATTGCGTTAAACTCAGCTCCAACTACATCAGTGTCTTAAGTACAACAACCCTTGCATGAGCTCAACATATCTGCAATTTTGCCTGGCCCTTAGCCATTGACTACCTCTATAAACCCACCTATGGTCAAACAACCTTCACAAAAATCAACTTAAGCTATGCCTTATTGCCAAATGGACTGAATGAATGGGTGAGGCTTTAAGATGGGGTTATTTTAAAGCCACCAGAAAAAGATTTCGGGGATGGTAAGGGTGTAAGATCCTCATGCCTGGTTCAAATGGATACTGAACCAAATAGGTGGAGATTGTGGTATAGTGTTGGACAACAGGAGGAGGAACTTGAATGGTTGTTTATGAAGAGAGGAATATGAATTTCTGTTTGAATCAACAGAAGATCTAAGTTTTCAAAGTTGTCCAAATGCGACAAGGTTTATTTTTTACAAAAAAAATTATGTAGTAAGTTGCTTGTGGAAGGTCTGTATTACAATTTACAAGGGTATAGTTTATTTGCCCCTAAATTTAATTTTAAGCAGAAACAAGAATTTCTTGTGTTCAGAATTGTTTTGGTTCCGCTCTTATTTCTTCATCTGAATTTCCTTTGCAACTAATAGATTTTGTGGAGTAGAGATAAAAAACTGAAAGGAAATAAAATAATAAGGAAAAATGTTTTGGATGGCAACAGCTGCTTGACAAAGGAGGGAATAATTTCAAGTTACTGTAAAAAAAATAGTGGAAATAAAATGGAAATTAGTGTATCTAATTATGTTTAAATATAAACATTTTGTAAATTTATTATTGATTGAGCTAATTCGATGTATAAAGTCCAAATCCAGCAATGGACTCTTTTTGCCCTCCTGATTTGGTCGTTGTTTTCCTTAATTTCAGTCTACAGAGTGAGTGGATGCTTTACAATTATGAAGCCTATATATATAGTCTTTCATTAAGTTAGACTCTTTTCCAGCCAGCTTAATTGTTGAAGCTCCACGGAAAGATCCCATTAATCAGAATCTGATTAAAAACGAAGAAAAGGTGCTAGCATCAGAATGCCAGAGGTTAGGATCATAGCGAAGAATTTCATGGACATGGTGGCTTCCATGCCTGCTATGAAGCTTGATAAGCTGTATGAAAATGGATTCATCTGTGAAGCTATTCTAAGGTCAATATTTATCTTATTTATTAGGAGCATGAAAACTACACCCATGTCCCAGTCATTATTTTGGATTTAAAGCTTCCATTTTTTGAGAGAAAACAGTTCTGGATATTTTGCAAACTTACAGAAAATATTGTCCATATTTAATTTTCTTATTATTACCAGATTCTTACCTCTGTTTCAACCTCCCTTCATGTCGTGTTTTGTTTTCCTAGCATGAGTTTTTTGGAATGCAAAAAAAAGTTCATTAACCTCAGTACATTTATTGGAATCAATTCGGATATTTTTACCAGTGTCACTTTAACATGGATATATCTTAAAATATCAGGTCACTGCCGCCTCTTGCAAAGAAATATGTCTTACAACTGCTGCATATTGATGTGCCAGTGTCAGCTAAATTATTGGAGGAGTGGGTGCTTCCAGATGGATTTTCGAAGCACAGAGTATCCATTGATAGATTGGTTCAATTGAGAGTTTTCGTTGAAGCTGTTGACAGGTACACCATACATGTTTTTTTATTCACTCTTGAAGACCTTTATTTTTCTTATGTTCTATAAAAATGAAATGTGGATGCTTATGCTTCCGAGTGCTTCAAACCTATCCATTCCCCCTTGTATGGAGTATGGACGTCTTTTGGAATCTTGTAATGTGTTTAAAGATATTTGTGGTAAAATTTGATTTTATTTATGACATGTTGTGGTTCAATGGAAAATATACACTTCTCTGATTTGTGCTGAATCTCTTGCGTACATCACATTCTCCATGTATGCATGATATTTGTTTGCTATTCCCCTTGTTTCTTTGAGGACACTTATTCTTTCCATTTTTCAATCTATAAGGACAAGGAACTGATACCAATATATAGGGCATTTCTCTTTATTATATATTATTCCCTATCTCTTTATGTGTCTTAGCATCAAGCATGGTTCTGGAATATTACTATTATCTGTTTGGACCCTACCCTTATCCGGTTATCCCATTTACTTTAGTAAATTTTTTATCCAACTTGCAGGAAGAATGAAAAGACTTACAAAGTTACTCCAACATTTCAGAGGAGTCTCCAGAAACTTTTAGTACATGGGTGAGTCACTGAGTTGCACATAATTTTATATTGCTTTTCTGTTCATGGGAATAGTTAGCTCATCTTGTTCTCTTGTTTTTATGACTTATAAAATTGCTTATTTGAATCATTCATTCTAGAGTCTAAACGATGTGACAAAACTATTCTACAATTATGAGTTAGCCAGTCCTTCCTCCCTTTTGAGTATTTTAAGGAAACCATTTAATCTAGAGTAAATTACACTAACACTCATGAGTTTTAGTGAAATTGTACAAGTCACCATTCTTTTTTTTTTACCTACACAAACCACCCCTAATTTATATAACCGACTACCCCTACAGGAGAGATAAGTGTGACCTTTTAAGCAAAAAAAGGGTGATGAATGTAATTAAGTTAAGCAAAATATAGTATATTGTGGAGACAAGTCCAAATAGTATAAGAGTCATTGTCTCCATTATGTTTGGTTCATTACAAAATGCATCAATAATTCTAAGGAGATGTTATTTATATCACTCTTATACTATATTATATTGAACCAAAAATAATGAAGAAGTAATGACTCTTATACTATTTGGACTTGTATCCACAATATATCATATTTTGTTTAATTTAATTACACTTATCACCTTTTTTTTGTTTAAAAGATTATACTTATATCTCCTGCAGATGTAGTTAGTGTAATGTATATATAAATTATGGGTGGTTTGTGTAGGTTTAAAAAGGGAGGGGTGGTTTGTAGAATTTCACTAAAATCCAGGGGGTGTGAGTGTAATTTACTCTTTAATCTAATTTAATAATTAGGATGTTGACTATAGTGGTACTACCACTTCAAGATTTGCTTTAGCTGGTAACATTTCCTTGTGAATAAATATGGCAGTGGAACTTTGCCAAGGGAACCAATGCCTTCTAATATTACTGTGAGGCTGCCAACCTTAGAGGATCTTGAGGCTTGGGCTCTGGAACAATGGGAGGTACTGTGCTTGATGTTTTGATTCCATTTTGTTTTATCTGTATTATGTATACCTATGTAAGGTTTTTGTGCTTAACATTATCTGTTGAACACTTTAAAAATTTGAAATAATTATTCTGCATCACGTGGTTGCTTAAATTTTGACTAAAATGAAGCCTAAACTTGACTTTGTTTGTGATCGAGTAGTGTTTCTTGTTGCAACTTATAAGCTCAAGTCAAGTTGAAAAGCCCTCAAATATTAGCTCTTCATTAATGAAAGTTTTCCAGCGGCGTCTACTGAGTCAAAGGTTTTGTTTACTTGGCGATTCTACTTCTCATTTTAACATTTGCTTGCACATGTGTAGGTGTTGCAAAATGTATCTCATATTTGATGTCATTTTTTGTGTGTGTTTACAGAGACAGAGATGCACCAAAATTAACTGAAAGTGGATTCCAGTTCTTGGTATGCATCAAATGATTTATCACCACTTGCACTTAATGTGTTTCATTCTCCTGAATATATAACTTGTTTCTTGTGAATAACAGCTGATGAATACAAATGCACAGCTTTGGTACATCATCAGAGAATATATCTCTAATTCTGAGGTAACTCTCAACAAATTTTTTGATTTTTTGCAATTTGATTTTAACATGCTCTTCACTGTGCACTTTTGGTGCAGGAGAGAGGTGTTGATGCAGCTGATTTGATCTCATTCATGTTGGAGATTAGTTTTCATGTCATTGGGGAGGTAAGACATTCTTGATGAGAACCTTCGTGCATAAAAAAACTTATATTATAGTATTCTACATTATTAGCACTAGTGTCGGTCTTATCAGATTTTTGTTGTTGTAAAGGCACTAAAGCTGTAGGTATACTTCTCTTAGATGTAACTGATATTCCATGTGACCTTGACACAATTGAAGTTTTCAATGCATTAGGCATATAATATAAACACACTGACCGATTTCCAGAGGAGCATAATTAAGGACCTAGCAGACCTTGGACTGGTCAAACTCCAACAGGTTATAAATATTTCTGTGTTTATTTTTGTAGATAATGTGATGGGGTTCATGATGATTTTGACTCTCTATATTTATTCATCAGTAGTTGTCCCCATTTTTTGTTCTTGTCAAAATTTAATAGGGCAGGAAAGAAAGTTGGTTTATACCTACGAAATTGGCAACCAATCTGTCTGTGAGCTTGGCCGATTCATCATCTAGAAAAGAGGTATCTTCTTTTACCTCAGGATGGACTTTGATAGAAAAATTAAAAAAAATAGCATTCTTTCAACACATGATTTCTTTGAAGGAGTCTCCTAATATTCCAAGTGAAGATGGTTTTATCATATCATTGAGTTTTGTTTCAGCTGCATTCTTTCCTTCGTTCATTGTTCACATAGGATCTCTTATTATTCTCCATATGTCCCTTCTTTCATCCTAATAAAATTTATTCTTTTATAAAAGGATACCCTGAAAACAGTTTTCGGATGTTCCTTTAAAATCCATGCGTGCATGTGAGGTTAAATGCAATTTTATTTCAATCAATAGGGCCAAGTTGTTTTGCTTGTTCATATGTATGGATGTTTCTGTTGGACGAGATAAGAAGTTTTGTTCATGAATCTTTTGTCAAATGTATGATCTCAGCCTAGTCTGATGACCTTCTAACATGTCAGCTTGTTTTTGGTTGGCTTTAATGAATGGATTCCTTTCTAACTGTTAAAGATTGTAACAATAGATATGCCATTTCTATTTTTTAAAACTAATTTTCTATTAAAGAGTTGTAAATGTTAATTAATCTGAAGTACCAATCTATTTAATTTTTTCAGGGATTTGTGGTTGTGGAAACCAATTTTAGAGTTTATGCTTACTCTACCTCAAAATTACATTGTGAGATATTGCGGCTGTTCTCAAGGTATTCCACTAAAACTCTGTAGATTGCTGTATTCTAAAAACTTCATCAAATATAGGCTTTAGTTTTTTCTCCCTTTCGCCGCCCATGGTGTTTTAGAAATTCTCATGGATCTCAGAAGTTGTTCTTCCTGGAAGATGTTTTTGAAATATTATTCAATATTTTTAAATGTATATAAAACAATAAACTGAGATGTTAAAAATTTGGGTTTCCTATTTCACCAAATTATTCTTGCTTAGTTTCAGTATCAAGTATTTTATTTATTATATAAGTGATTAATTGTGATGTATTCAGGGTAGAGTATCAACTTCCAAATCTTATTGTTGGAGCTATTACTAAGGAAAGCTTGTATAATGCTTTTGATAATGGCATTACAGCAGACCAGGTAAGTAACAGAAAAAAGAAATTTAATTGTACAGTATCACCTTTTAAACTATGATACTTTCTTAATTACCATAGATAGATTATAAGGTATATTTCTTGCTATGCTTTGTTCATTTGGCCTCTGGGCATTGTTTCCACCACCCCCATTTCGTAAAGTAAGCCTTCATATATATAGTTCCGCTGAAGGAAGACTAGCAAGCTAATTTTAGACATGGTATGTGACTATGTGGTGAAAACCTCCTCAACCCTTTCTTCCCACTGCCCCTTTCATTTAAAAGAGCATTCATTGATAAATAGATGCATTTTTGACTATTGTTGTTCTTCACTTATGTATACTTCCATAGCCATGATATGCTTGCATGCCTTGAGTTACATTCACCAGTGTCCAAGAAAGAAACCTACATTTTCCTTACGAATGTGCTTTTGTCTTTGTTGTTAAACATCGAGAAGATGCTGATCGTTGGAGTTAACTTTAAGAAATTTTACGTGACAATCACTTAGGCAGATAACCGGGCACATTGTTTTTCAGATAATCAGTTTCCTTCAACAAAATGCTCATCCTCGTGTTGCACAGAGAGCACCATCTGTGCCAGAAAATGTCACAGATCAGGTTTAGGATCTTTATAAGTATTCACAAAGTATATAACAATAAATTCTTAGTTTTCATTTTCTGATGTGTGGCATTGTACTGGTTGACAGATTAGGTTGTGGGAATCAGATCTAAATCGAGTTGAAATGACCGAATCATATTACTATGACGAGTTTCCTTCCAGGGTAAGCAACCTACCTAGCCTGTTTGAGTTCATGTCTTAAGAATCCCTCTTTTATATCTGTCTGATAATTTGCATAAATTGTGGGCAGGACATATTTGAAGGTGCATGTGACTGTGCCAGAGAATGGAATGGTTTGTTATGGGAAGATTCAAAGAAGATGCATATGGTGGTCAAGACCGAGGTACATCCTTATGTGCGCGATTTTTTACGTCGCCAAAAGTAGCAGGAAAGGCAAGACAAACTGACGCTTCCTCATGCTCCTGCCAATATGCAAGGGAAGAAACATGGAAAATATGTATTATTCTGTTCTCTTTCAAAAAAGGGAAACAGCAAAAGAGAGGAAGCAATGTGGTCACACACCTAGCAACCACTTTTTTGTGTGTTCCATAATATATTGAAATGAACAAACTTTAGAATTTTTTGGGGTGGAAGAAATATATTTTTTTGTTCTTTTGTTTTGTTATAGATAAACCAAAATAACATGTTGCTTGATTATCTATGCGGAAAAAACATTATTAAATTTTCTGTCCATTCTACTAGGAATTGGTTATGGTGGATTATGTTCAAGGGCAAATTTTGTGGAATAATTAAATTTCACTAAATGAACAAGGGATAAATACGTGCTGCTCATTGTGGGGCTTAGAAGCTTGAAGCAATGGAGTTATACACTCTTGATTGCTATAATTGATGGAGTTTCGTTGAAATGTAGAGGGAGGAAACAACAATAAGCTTAATCAATTATATACATAATAGCAAACAAAAGAGAAAGCATGATCTAACATCATTTTGGTTTTTTTTTATAATTGTGAAATATGGGAAAAACTTCATATCTTATTTATTCATTGATCAATAGTTAATAAACAATAACTATATAGAGAATTGTAGATAGATAAAAGAGGAAGCTAAATCACTCCTAGTCAGAAAATCATCTATTCAATTCCCTATACTAAATCCCTTGATTTCAGGAATTACAAAACCAGTTCTTATCTATTTCTTATCATGATCTGATTTATTTCATACTTAATTTTTATATTGTGGCAATAATCATGTTCCAAGTTCCAAATTGGAACCAGTTTATCATTTGTAAGGCTGATTGTATAACTAGCTTTCAAGTTTAAAAAATTGCACTAGTCAATAATGAATGCATCACAAAGCAACCATGAGGAATGTGTCACCAAACTGAGCTTAGGAAGTAGGATACAGTTGCTTAAAGAGGAGTCACTTTGATGCAAAAGAATAGTCTACCATCAAGAATTCTATAGTATCCAAGCAAAATATCCATTTGGTCAGATGGGAAAGATTATGTTCACCCTGATTTATGATCTAGATTTATAAAGGTTGTGATTAGATAGAAAATTAAAGAACTTGGTCAACAACTTTGTTTAATTAAAATCATGGAAGCCAGAGCTACACTCTAACCCAACAAACAAAATTACCAATATTCCCAGCTTGGTTCTTCCAAAATCTCAAGGCAAAAAAAGGCATAACCAGTCATGCTGTTGCCCACAAAGTGGACCTAAATCATGCCGACAAAAGGAAAGATGTGAAATGGAAAAAAAGTTGACATAAATTCCTATTAAAGTATGACCAATAAAGAATGCATAAGTATCCTTCGTTGGTTTTTGTAAAATAAGGTTGCCTTTCACTATGCAGAAGTGGCAGAGATATCACCAGGGGGGTCAATGGGGTCTACTGGTTGCGGCTTCGGCTTCTGAACAGGCTCTGGCTCAGGCTTTGGTGGTCTGTTAGGACAAACTTTATCAACTTCATCTATCTCAACCTCAAACTGCAATATGAAAAAGTATATAATTGGGTTATCAAAAATAAACTGGCCAATCCACAGTGACAACTTGTACATGGTAAACCACATGAAAGAAACATTTTTTGTTGTTGTTGCTGATATATGATGTAAACAGATATAAATTATATATACACAGTAACATGTATCCTATTCTGCTCCATTCAAAGTAATTAAGGTAAGGTTTGGTGAGTAGACATTATAGGACATAACATGATGTTGATGTTCTGTTCTATTTCTATATTTTTTAAGTGAAATCAAAATGCTGTATTTTTTCAATCTTCTGTTCTATTCTGCTGATAAATCACACCAAACATAACTTGTTTGTCAATGTGTAATGTTCCGTCCGGTTCTTATATGTCAACCAAATGCTACGTAAGAGAGTATCCATCTTCTGTTTATTGAATCATATTTGGTCTTCCATGACTCTATATGTGGACCATAAAAAATACTATGAACAAAGGAACATGTATACTAATTATTCCAACTAGACTTAAGATGAAACCCAAACATGGAAGAACCCACTTTGGCACTTCACACAATTTTGGTCAGTGAAATAGTATGTACCCTTAAGATGTGACAGGATTACCAAATCAATGCCAGGGTGCATTTATATAATTAATTTTCAAACTAAGCATGATCGTTAAAGGCCATCAGACTAATTTGCGAGGCTGGAGCTCCTGATAATGACTATGAAACAAGAGAACCTAGACATGGGCAAGACACAGGATATGGATGTCAAGAAGTTTCTATCAACAAAAGTAAACAATCACAAATGTTATGCTTTTCCTTTGCCAGATTACTGACCTTGTAACCGCAGCCAGATACACAAGCATGGAAACATTCCTGTAAAGGAAGGGATTAATCATCATTAATTTGAAAGGATAGCCATACCATATATTAATCCAAGCAGTATAATTAACTGTAGCTCACTCATCAGCAAGCAGGCACGAAAGTAACAGTTTCATAGTTGTGTTCCGGTAGCTCTTACCACTCAATTCAAGGATAAAGCACCCATGTTTCAATCATCAAAAAATTTACAACATAGTGAAACAACAAAGTAAGATTGGTACAAGACTCACAGATGTCTATGGAATTTTAACATTAAGGAATCAAAGGGAAAACTGTAATTGGCATAAAAAATATTGTGTATGCCTGTAATATGATACTCTTACAACCCAAATTGACAATCTTGCCGTACTTAATTTCCCGAGTTCTTATTGCTCACATATATCAAACTACATCTTAAATGACTGCAATCACTGAACAATCAATGTTCTTATTTTACTCGTTTCTTAGTAGTTCAATGTTTATTATTGAGAACCCAAACAACAGACTTGAAACCTTATTAATAATCATAAAAGTTATAATTGCAACTTCCATATCAAACACTAACAAGACCATTACATCAATGACAACCACCTACTAGAAAACCATTTATTAGCACCATAAACAAATATTTATTTGAAATCTACCAGAGTGATGACAAGAAAAAGTATCGACAACAATGTTTTGATTATTTTCTTTAAATCAACCAATTATCCAATTCCAAGCAACCACCGCAACAAGAAAATCTAGTAAGTTACTTTCTCTCCAATAATAACCCATCAAATGTAGACCTTTCCTCTAAAGGAGCATAATCCAACATTAAACCAATTGAGAAAGAAGGCAATGGAGAATAACTTTGTTAGAATAAATCAGACCAGCACTAATCAAAGTTGCAAGTTGCAATCACTAGTATGGCAAGTAAAAGAAACATGGGTGACACAATCGAAAGTACCTCTGAATAACTGACAGCTCCAGGAGAACGATCAATATAAGCACTCCACTGCCGGTCCTTTAGTACAGGGTCCTTGTAGCATATTTGGTTGCAGTCCTCCAAACCTGGTTAACCAATACTCAATCATTTGTACATCAAAATCAAGGTCCTATAACCTAGCAATCCTACTTTTAAAATCACACTTCCATTTCCCTTCTTTTTCTCAGAATGTTCCAAGAAGAAAACTTAGATAAACTGAGTAGATTATAGAAATACTGGTTCTCGAAACATGTGTCATCAACCAACTAGTTCTGCCATCAATTGAAGCAAAATCATAATTTGGCCTATTCATTCTATGCTGGTGCAAAAACGTTACAAACTGCTATTTATAAAGCCTAGCTTTTGAGTGAACAATTCTTATATTTTATCCGCATAGCATTCATAAGAAAACATAATTAACAACGCTGCCAAATGATCTCACATTCCTCCCATGTGTCTTCATCTGAGTTGCAACCCTTTTTGCAGAATACTCGCCCTACAATAATAACACACGATTTGTGAATGCAAAAATAATCAGAACAATTAATTTGGAAAGTGCAGGCCCAAAATGAAAGAACACCAGAATAAGCTTACAACAAAATCAATCAACAGTAATTACCATAAGAGCCTTCAATAACACAAGAATATTGCTTTCTGAGTTATCTTAATGCAAATCTCCATTCCCAAAAGTATTTACAAAAAAACTCTAATCTACCTAAATATTATGAAAAAAGCAAGAAATAAGGTTATGGGCAAGGAAAAGGGCTAGTGTCACACCACAACAACAACCAAACTTTTATCCCACAGGGTCCACTACATGGATCATAAATCATGTTCTAGGCTACCATCATACCACATATCGAAAATTGAAGAACATAATGCTTATATATATATATATATATATATATATATATATATTTGGCAGATTGAAGATCCTAGAAAATTAACAGAAAATATAAAATAGATAATGAAATAGAGCGGAGGGAAAAAGGGTTACATGGTATTTGGGTAAAGGCTGCGTATTTATTAGTGCATTGGTTTCCACATGGAGATGCCCATTGTTGTGGTATCATCCTCGTTTGTGTTGGTTGTTCTTCACATCAAATGCCACAACTTCCAAAACAACAAAGATAGGGGTTGTAACTTTCACAAGGGTAGATTCGTCTTTCACGTGCATGTCCACTTTGGTTTCCATGTTTTGTGGATGTGCATTCATTAATAATTCATAAATCTCATAATCAATGCAATTAACAAAATGAGAAAAGTTGCACCATTCCATTTATTTTAGAACATCACTTTCAAATAATTAGATAAAAGAAATATAAATGAATGATGTACTAATAATATTTACATTTTTGGTATACTAGGTAGTTAAAAAGTGAAATTGGGCGAGGGGTTGAAAGAAACTGCTGTGGCACTTAAAAAAACCGAAATATAATTTACAGAAATATATAGTTAGAAATCATGAAGGGTAAAATAGGCAACAAAAATTACTTCAAGGTACTTATTTTAAGTTTTTGCTTTATATATTAGTATAGATAAATATTAACATTTTTGATAAATATTAGAGATGTCAAAACGGACTGCCTAACCCGCTTAGCTCGTGCCCGCAAAAATTTAAGCGAGCACGGACATGCCCGCATTAGTTTAACGGACAAAATTTAATGCCCTGCCCATTTTAAAAACGGGCTAACGAACTTGCGAACGACCCACAGGTTGAATAATTAAAAAAAATTATATAATAAATGAAATGAAATTAAATAAAGTAGTTGAAGATAAAAAAAAAATTAACAAAATTTTTGATATTTTTTATGAAGTTTAACAAATCACATTAGATTACAATTTTGTAGGGATTAAAAATCACATTACATTATATCTTATTTAAAATTTTCTTACTTTTTCTTTAAATTATATTTATGGGCCGTCTGCATGCCTAATGGAAATGTCCGCGAATTTAGCGGGCAAAATGGTAAAATTTGTATGCCCTGCCCACAAAAAAATGCAGGATATGTGGGCGCGCCTGCGGACAATATCCATTTTGCTATCTATAATAAATATGAATAGTCAACAAAAGTAAATGTAGTATTTTTCCTTTCTTTCTAGATAATTAGTAATTAAGTATCATTATGTTCTCATTTATAAAATTTCCAAATACATAATATTAAGGCTAAAATTCTAATAAATACAAGTTTTATACTTTTTTAATTTAAAATCTAGATATTTAAAAATAATTTTATGCTACATATTACCATCTTAATTTATTACTGTACTTTTTTTTCCATCTACAAGATTACTAGTGTACTTTGAATATATGAGAGGATTTCAAAATATTGGAACATATTTAAAATTAAATCAAGCAAATAAATAATTTGCTTCTTACTTATTTAAATATATTGGAATTTATAATAATTTGGTTCTTACTTCAAGAAAATTAGAACTAAACAATCTCTTGCAATATGAAAAGGAAATATAATATATTTCAAATTAGAAAAGGAAACACCAATAAGATGTGTAAGTTTAGTGACGTAAAACATTACATCTCCAAGATCGAATATTCAATTTTTGTAAATAATACTTATTGAGAGATGTAACCATGAACCTCAGAGGAGATTAGTTACGTATAGGACAAAAAATAGAAAAGGAACGACAATGTTTGAGTGTCCATGTTGTATAAGAACTAAAAGTAAAAAACCGAAGCCCAAAACTCAATCCATAACGTAACAGTGGTTTAGACTGGTTCTTATTTTCTTTTGTGATCACTAAGGCTGGAAACGAGTTGAACCAAAGCTGAGTTCGGTTTAGCTCGATAAGAATTTACTCAGCTCGAAACTCAACTCGAGTTCGATACGAATTATTTTTTTAGCTCGAGTTTCACTCGGTTAAAGTTCACGAACTATTCGATTCAGCTCGAACTGGTTCATTTAGAGAACTCAAATAATTAATACATTTTTCAAAAATACAAAAAGGTTTATTATTTTATTTATAAGTCTAAGAGATAGATATTTTAGAATTGAGCATACAAAATGATTTCAAACTTTTAATATATTCTTCACATTTTAGAAAAAAAACATTCAAACAACAATAAATAAATATATATATATATATATATATCAGTGTTGTTAGAACCGGACCGGATGGTCCGACCGGTCTGACCACTGACCGGACTTGAAAATGACTCTGTTTTGCCGTCTTAACCGAATAAGAGTTTGACCGCTTTGAACCGGAAAAAATCCGGTCCAACCATGTTAAACCGGATTAACCCGGGAAGTAAACCGGACGGCTCACTTAGAAATAAAAAAAATGGGACAATGGTCTAATATTTTGTTTTACTACGGTCCAAAAAAATATAAAGAGGTATTATTCCAATATAATTATACATAATTATTAATTATATAAAGTTTTACATTTATATATAACTATATATTTATAAATAAAAATTATTAATTATGTACGAAATCACCCGGTCAGACCGGACGGTTTAACCGTTTAAACCGGTTAAACCTAAGACGGGACCTCTGCCGATTTGACGTCCGGCTCGGGTTTCACAACACTGATAGATAGATATATATATATATATATAGATTTGCTAACATATGGAACCTCCTTTTTCGGTTGGGTACAAGTTAGTATTGTGTGTACCATAAAATTTGTCAAAAATGTCCTTTTTGTTTTGGAAAGATAACAACATTATTAAGGTTATATTAGTAATATCACTTAAAAGCAAAGAAAAGAATACTCACTCATCTCCATCATCTCCAACCTTCTGTTGCTTTTATTCTAGAAAATAAAAAAACTCATTACATCAATTTTCTTTCTTGTCCCATTAATCCATCTTTAACAAGTCTAAATCATCCATCTTTAATAGGTCTCATTAATCCACCACTGAAAATTGAAAAACTGTACGGGATGTGAATAAATATAAGAAAAACGGTAAAAAATTGTTCATCCAGATCCAAGTATCCATGGAGGCAAAAAAATACTCAAATATCATTGAAATAAATTATTCTTAGACACAGAAGTTTAAATTCATATAAAGTGCAGTTTTTTTGTGGAATATTTGTAAACTTAATGTATTAACACAAGTAGACAACGAATGTAACCACTATGGAAAAATGAGTTTTTATTTTTTAACGGAGAGAGTAACATAGAAGAAGATGAAAGAGCAAACAAAAAGTGTTTTTGATGAGGCAAAGGAATGAGAATGTATGCAAACAATGATGAGATGAAAGTTAGTTTTTTATTTTTATAATAACGGCATGGGTTGGGGATGAGAGAGAACAGAAAGTTGGGCATGAGGGAGAGGAGTGAGATTTTTTCTGTTTTTATGTGATGTTACTAAAATAACCTTAGTTGTGTTCTTATCTTTCCAAAACAAAAAGGATATTTTTGACAAAATTTTATGGTACACAGTGCTAACATGTACCCAACTGAAAAATGAGGTTCCTTATGTTAGAAAATCCCTATATATATATTTAACCAACCTTTCTTTTATAACAAGGTAACATTTCTACCCTTTACAATTTTATCCAAAACTTTGAATGATCCACCTGATGAGTGACTGTGATCTAATTGACCTGGGCTTTGTTGGTCCGTGGTTCACTTGGAAACGAGGGAGACTTAAGGAGAGATTGGATAGAGCACTGTCAAATCTTTGTTGGAGGTTAAAGTTTCCCCATGTCTCTGTCACTTATTTAAACCCTCTCAAGTCAGATCACTCGCCTCTTTTGATTACCTTGGGTGAATCCCCTAATCAGAACAGGTTGAGGAGGCCCTTCAGAATGTTGGCAGCTTGGTTCTCTCATCCATCATTTGAGGATAAAATTTAGAGCTCTTGGTCCCCTCATCTCAGTTGGAATGACAATATTTCCAAACTTCAGGTGGAGCTTCGAAAATGGAACAATGAGGTGTTTGGAAATATTTTTGCAAGGAAATTTTTTTTGCTTCGGAGACTCAATGGTATTACTAGAAAACTTGATCACGGTGCTAATGGGTTCCTTGAGCAGCTTCAACAACAACTTTGGGTGGAGTATGATATGGTTCTTCGGCATGAGGAGCTTCTTTGGTTCCAAAAGTCCAGAAGCAAATGGCTTATTTATGGAGATAGGAATACTAGATATTTTCATGCTACAACGATAATTAGGCGGAGGAAAAAGCATGTTCAAATGTTGCAAAATGAGGAGGGTCGATGGATTGAGAATAGAGAGGAGCTTGAAGATATGGCCAATGATTTCTATAGGAGACTTTATTCTGAAGATGGGGTGTCAACACCTTTTTGTATCTCGGGTTGCTTTCCTAGCTTATCAGATTCTCATCTCACTTTGCTGGGGGGTGAAGTTACAAGTGAAGAAATAAGGAAAGCTACTTGTGGCATTGGTAGTTATAAAGCCCCGGGTAAAGATGGTATCCAAGCTTTGTTCTATCAAAATAATTGGAAGTTAGTGGGTCCAAAGCTTTGTAACCTGGTTCAAAATATATTCCTGAATCCAGAGGCAGTGGGGGAAGTAAACGAGACTCTAATAACGTTGATCCCTAAAGTTGATCAAATCTGCCAGATGAAAGACTTTCGGCCCATAAGTCTTTGTAATGTGTCCTACAAGATCATCACGAAGATTATTGCGGCTAGGATGCGATGTGTTATGGAACATTTAATTGGTCTGTATCAGAGTAGCTTTTATCCTGGTAGGCAAAGTAGTGATAACATCATTATTACACAGGAAGCAATTCATTCCACGAATATCAAGCGAGGGAAGGTTGGTTGGATGGCTATAAAGATTGATTTTGAGAAGGCCTATGATATAGTTCGATGGAGCTTTATTAGAGATACTATGGTAGACGCTGACTTCCCTGCCTTGGTGGTGGATTTAGTTTATATTGTATATCTACGGTTTCTTCCCAAGTCCTATGGAATGGTGAAGCTCTTCATCCGTTCCACACAAAACGTGGGATTAGGTAAGGGGATCCTATCTCTCCTTACCTCTTTGTGTTGTGTATGGAGAAATTATCTCAGCTTATTATAGCTGCGGTTGATCAAGGGTTTTGGAAACCTATAAAACTGTACAGAAATATACCAAAACTCTCTCATCTCTCTTTTGCTGATGATCTGATTTTGTTTGCCGAAGCTTCTATGGAGCAAGTTCAGGTCTTATCTACTTGCCTTCAGTTGTTTTGCTCTAGTTCGGGACAAAACGTTAATAAGGACAAGACTCGTATTTTCTTCTCTAATAATGTTCATGATAATGTTCGCCAGTAGGTTAGCGAAGGATTCGGGTATAGTAGAACTTGTGATTTGGGGAAGTACCTGGGTGTGCCGATCAATCTGTCTCGGTCCAGAAGAGACACTTATAACTATGTGGTTGTTAATGCCAAAAACCGACTGAGCAAATGGAAATGTCAGCAGCTCTCTTTCGCGGGTAGCTTACTCTAACTAAAGTCGTTCTTCAGACCCTTCCTTCTTATGTTATGCAAACGGCTCCCCTCCCCATTTCAATATGTGAAAGTTTGGATAAGCTTAGCATATCCTTCATTTGGGGAGAGGATTCGCAGACCAGAAAGGCTCATTGGATCCGGTGGGAGACTCTATGCTATCCGAAAAGGTCAGGAGGTCTGGGGCTTTGTCAGCCTAGGTTGGTAAATAACAGCTTTATGATGAAAGTTGCCTGGAAATTATTAAACAATAGAGACGATCTTTGGGTGCAGGTTGTGAGAACTAAACACAAGTGTGGAACTGCTTTAATCCCTTCTTTTAATCGGACCTCCCGAGAATCCCATTTTTGGAAGGGGTTAAACTCGGCTGGTCTCTTATCAAAAATAAGTTGGGTTGGAGATTGGGGAAGGGGAATTTAATAGATTTCTGGAGGGATAGATGGGTTCCTAATGAGGAAGCCATGTGGAACATGCCATGGGCTCAACGCTTTAACCCCTTTTTACAGCAGAGGGTCACTGATTTTGTTGACTCCAATAGGAATTGGAACACTAATCTTTTAGCTCAAATAGTTCCACACAACATTCTTTCCAAAATTGTGAGTTTGTACCCTCCAGTTGAGGTGAATGCGAATGATACGCTTCTCTGGTTAGGCTCTAAGGATGGTTCTTTTTCGGTTAGTTCTGCTTCCAATTATATTTCTAGTCATTCTAGCCGTCAAATTCCTCATTGGGCAGGTGTTGTTTGGGAGTGGAAAGGGCCATATCGAATCAGGCCCCTCCTTTGGCGTATTTTTAATGATGGTCTCCCTACAAATGATCAAAAGCTACGAAGATCCATGACTACTACTGATGCTTGCCCGAGATGTGGCATCACTGAAAATGTGGAGCATACTTTTCGGAATTGCCCTTTAGTTAAGGATGTTTGGAGGGGTCTTTGCAGTATCCAGGCTAATGAGGAGTTCTTCTCTAAGGATTTTCTTGACTGGTGTATGGATAATCTTGTTCACGGGGTTGTGCATATGGATGATTTGAATTGGAACATGGTGTTTGCAGTGGCACTGGACTTAATTTGGCAAAATCGTAACAAGCTAATCTTCGAGAATAAAGCTTCTAGTAGCTCGCAAATTCGGCTAGAAATTCTGGCTAGGAGTAAGAGTATTGAGGAAGCTCTAAGACAGGAGAAGCCTTCCAATGTCCAGGCTACTAATCCTAATGCTCCCATTACTCAGTGGACCCCTCCTGATGATGGATGGGTTAAGTTGAACTCTGATGGAGCTTTCTCCTCCTTTGGTAATCAAGCTGGGTGTGGTGGTGTGGTTCGTGACTATTTAGGAGCTTTCATATTTGCTTTTGCTAAAAATCTTGGTCACTGTTCTGCGCTTCATGCAGAACTTTGGGGGATTTTGGTGGGGTTACAATTAATCAACCATAAGGGATTCCAAAGAGTTAGCATCGAATCAGATTCAGCTTGCAGTATTCAGTTACTAGGGTCTGGGTGTGCTTCTTCCCATCCATGCTCTACTCTGGTTCTGCAAATTCAAAATATGTTGGCTGAATTCCAGTGTGTGACTTGGACGCATGTCTTCCGGGAAGCTAATAGAGTGACTGATGATCTTGCTAAGCATGCACTGAGTTTAAGTTGGAACATTCATGTCTTTGAGTTTGTCCCTACTTTCTGTAGTGTTAGTTTACTTTTTGATAATGCTTCTATTGTATATTGTAGAGGAGTTTAGGATTGTTTTCCTTTTGTTATTGCTTCTACTGGGTTGGGTTTAGCCCTCTCTTACCATCGAAAAAAAGAGCTAACAACATTAATTACAGAATGAAATTGGATATGGCAAAGTGAAATCCCTCATTTTTAGGAGATATGCATCTCTTCACTGTATCAAATCAATGCCTCGAGGTTATGCATCGAGGGATTCAACGGACACAATCACATGATAACAAAGTCCCCAAACTTCCACATGGAACTACTAATATGAGAAACATCACCCGATACACTTATTAACTCATTTAACTAAAATACATCCACACTTATTAACCCAATTAACTAAAATATATCCGGAACTGATTTAATAGCAATAGGCCTTCATCATCATAGTAACATCACTGGAAAACTAATAACAATAATAATAAGAACCATTGGTAATTTTAAAAAAAACATACCTAGTTATCATGAAGATAGAAAATTATAAGAGTAGTGGAATCACTGTAGGAACATGCTCCACCTAAAAAACAATAATCTTAATGTCAAATTATCATTAATAATATATATTTTAAATACGAAGAATATTTATTCAAAAAATAAAATATGTTAACAAAAATATATGAATAATTTATTACATTATTTAATTGAATTAAAAAGGTATTAATAACAAAAAAGGAAGAAAAATAATGTATATGGAATCAAACAAAAAAAACATGAAGGTTTGTAAAAATATGTAAAAAATCAATGAAACCTAAACAAGTAGACAAATCAATAACCAATAAATAACCAAAATTACATAGATAAATAAAAATAGAATAAATGATATTGGTTGTAGTCCCTCAATTACTTTTGTGCTTAGATTTGTCTATTTCTGAACTATGCCCTCCATTGTTGCTTCTTTGTGAGATGTGCTTAAGAATTGAGAGTAATTATTTTTCTATTCTTTGTTAATAAAAAATGAGTAGATTAAAGGTTGATATTTTGCTCTCCTTTCTCATATTGTCTCTTCATCTTCTTTCCCTGGCTCTACATCTTCTTCTTTATTGTTGTCAATTGGGTTTTCTTTTTGTGTACAATGAAGAATACATACATCATACTTTCTTTTAGTTTTAAACTTATACGAACATTTTCATTTTTAAACATAAAGCCCATTAGCCCATTTGTTACAAGGCTATGGGGCGTGAGAATAAACATAAAGATTAATTTATATATATATATATATATATATATATTATCGAGTTATCTCATGAATCTAACGAGTTCAATTTCTAGCTCAAGTTCGGCTCGTTTGGTTCATGAACCAATTTTGTCAAACTAAATAATGAGTCGAATTTCGAACGAATACTGAGTTGGTTCGGTTCATCACCGGCCCCAGTAATCACTACTTGCATCATTATGGTTGAATGAATACAAATAATAACCATTTTGTCAGCTATTCCATGTTATTTTAATTTGAAGACCAAGGATCTGACTTGATTTACATATGCAACTATATCAGAATGTTTATACAAGATACTATCATTATCGCCTGGACAATTAGATATCCAACCTGTAATCGCAACGACCCAATTGCAAGAGCGGAGCTCTACCAACTGAGCTATATCCCCCGAGCCAAGCCAAGTGGAACGTGCATGAAGGAGTCAGTCTTCTATTCATTTCCTTGGCACAACTGAGCTATCCTGGACTTGAACCAGAGACCTCACCCGTGAAGTAAATCATCGCACCTACGGTCCAACCAATTGAGAGAGAATCAATAAATTCCTTTTCGGGAGCGATTCATCCTTCCCGAATGCAGCATACAACTATCCGTTGTACTGCGCTCTCCAAGTGTGCTTGTTCCCCCTTCTTCCTTACCATGGCAAATCTTTGTGAAATAACTCCGATGAGAAGAAAAAAGAAGGCGTTAAGAGACCCTCTTGACACCCCGCAGTACCCTAAAAAAGGGAACCTTTTCTCTCCCGAGCCAATTTCGGCTTAAAAAGATGTGAAAGCACCTCTCTCTATGAGAATGGTGTGTTCCGAGGTGTGAAGTGAGAGAGAAGGGATTTCATAATTGAGGTTTTGAATAAGACGACCTTAATTGTACTTACAGTTGCCAAGTAATATGATGTTTTTTAATACAGTTGGTCAACACATGGTTAGTAGAGGTCTAGCTTCACTAACTTTCTTACCATAATATCAAACGACAACCAGGGACTTTAAGAGGATATTTTTCTAAACCCAATCTGGAATTTGTTATTCTAGTTGAATGGAAAGCACACAAAAATAATATCAAAGTTCGATGAAGAGTCTTGAACGTGAATTTGTTTGCAGATATGTTCATTTGTCATGTAGATTTGCATTGGATGTAAATTCTATCTGTTCCTACTACAACAATGCATATCAATAAAAGAGCAATACAATAGCTATGAGGATGTGGTTCTAGTGTTCAATGACTAGCATAAGATTGCCTGAGGTTTTGACAGTGAACATGTACCAGATTTTTACTGTCTATTGTCATGTAGATATTCTCATTTACAACAATTTTGTTAGTATATATATTGTTTCTCTTATTTAGTTCAAAAGTTGGGAGCTACAAAAAATGCAAAGCAACAAACAGCCATCTTGACATATCTGAGTATGCTGGTTTGTAATGTTATATACTTGTGGGTGGCGAGGAGAAATAAAGGGGAGCTATATTCAACAACCAAAAAACAAATTTTCAAAGGGGAAAGTAAATGTAAACTACCCATGTGTTACCCATGTGTACAAGGTCGGTTCTTAACCTAGTACAACACTCTTTGGTTACTCCAAGGTTGAACTTGGTTAAAGTTTAACATAACCCTCTCAACATCAGTTTCATTTCTGTTCCTCCTAGAGACATCCTTATTATGACATCCCCCACCAAACTTAAAGTATACTCCTTATAATAAAACAAAACAAAAATTAGTAGCCAAAAAACATAATAGTTAACCACCGTTGTTTATCAGGATTGTATATAGGATTGGTTTACTTTATTAGGAGTGAATTTAATTGTATATAAAACTCAATTTTTTAATATAAACTCGATTTAATATCAAATTTGATTATTTTCAAGTAAACGTAATTGAGTAAACTAAGAGTATTCCCTCACATACTATGAGTAAAGAATAAATATTTTTTGGGATATGTGATTGTCCCTCATTTGTTTTACAAAACTAAAACTAGATGTTCAATTCTTCAAAAAAAAAATTGTAAACTAATGTTACAATAACTGAAGGGAATTAGTCTTTCGTACAAATAGTGAGCATGCCCTAACAATAAGCTAAAATTTACGCAAATTCAACTCAATTGGTATACATACCAGATATAAAATGTGATCACATGAACACAAGCTACACAATTTTCCACTCCAGGTAGAAAATTCCTCCACATAAGGAGCATGCATGACTAAACTTAGCCCAAGTTGTACAAATCACGAGTCAGGAAGAAATTTGACATGGCCACACAAGGTCATGGTTCAACAATGAACAGTTACAGTTTTATTTCTAAACTCAGACATAGCTTTGAGAGCACAACCGTTGGTTCGAAATCCCAACAACCCATTAATTTTCACCCTTCTCTCTCTCTCTCTCTCTCTCTCTATATATATATATATATATATATATATATATATATAATATTAATATCAGAAATTCACAATCTACAAAACTGATAAAATCCCAATACCCTCTCCTCTAATCATGTCCTCCGAAACACACCCCAAGTAGGTATTCCTACGCTTTTGCTCTAACATTTATGAATAAATTTAACATTCCGCGTTTTGAGGTTTATTGTAGAAAGTATAGTTGTTTTGAACCATAAACAAACCTAAGAGCTATTGCTCTTAAATCTACGTATAACATTCCTCTAATTTTGGCATAAATTTCAGGCCGGGAAGAACGAGGTGCTGCAACAACAACAACAACTTAAGTACCTTCAAATCGTTCACCCGGCAACCATGGAACCCGTAATGCGCAGTGCTGCCGCCTACGGTTACATCAAAGAACGCTCTGGTCCAATCAGGCCTGGCATCCTCACCGTGGAGGAAACCGTCAAGAGCGTCATCGGCCGTGTATACGACAAGTTCCACCTCGTCCCCGATGAGATCCTCCGCTATGCCGACCACAAGGTTCACGATTCCGTCACGGCAGTTCACGGTGTCCCCGTCGCCGAACGAACCACCGTCTCCGAGATTTTGAAAACAGTGTATTCAAAATACGAGCCGGAGACGGAGAAGCTTTACGAGAGGTACGAGCCGATGGCGAAGGAGCTGTACGAGAGATATGAGCCGAAGGTGGAGCAGTGTGCTGTATCGGCGTGGTGGAGGCTGACCGGTTTGCCGCTGTTCCCTACGGTGGTTGATGTGGTTTTGCATAAGGTGGCGTATTGTACGGAAAAGTACAATAAGACGATTGTGTCAGCAGCGGAGAGAGGGTGTGCGATTTCGGTCTTTGGTGAGAAAGAAGATTGTACTTTATGTATCTAAATGCAATCTTATGAATACACTACCACTCATAAAACCGGTCCTCTGATAATGGTGTAATACTAACATAGGACATATTATGTATAATAAAGAAGAAAATGTGTCATGGTAAACCATTTATAGAAACATGTTCTAGAAATATAAACCAAATGTAGTAATTATCTGTATAATCTTTTATACTAACATTTATAATAAATTAAATTATCCTCGTTAAAAATTAATTTTAAATGAAAATGGTTGGTATAATTGTTATTGTTCAATTGAAAATTAGACAGTGAGATTAATTTTGACTAATATAATTGTATAATCTATATAATTATTTATCGTATTGAATTTGAGATTAGTTTACCAATTTTGTGGTTAAACTGGACGATATGAATCCGTTTTCCAAACATAAATCTAATGTTTCCAAAATTTGATTGGAAAACATGTTTCTGAAGGTCATTCTTCCTTTTAACAACAACCAAGGTCTAAAACACTACTTATGGTACTACTAGTTGATAATATAGTGGGAGACTTTTATGTAAATGGTAAACTTGTAAGCTATTTGAATGCTTGCATATTGGAAGTTGAAAATTATGAGCCATTAAAATAGGTAATTGAATAAAATGTTTAAAATTATGTGATGGTGAAACAATTGTTAGCTTATCAACTCAAAATATATTAAAATAACCTTTTGATGGGTTGATAAGATAAAATTTCATGGTTTATAAGATAAACTTTTAGCTAATACTACTTTCTTTGACTTTTAAGAGATTGCCAAACTAGGACATGTAACATGTTTTGTACAGAACTTGCATTTGAATATATGACCAACCAATGAAAGTTTTTTAAAATATATTAAGAAGGTTAATAAATAACTTAAAGGTATGTACCACATTCACCAAACCAATTAGAAAAAATAGATCACAACTTTTTTAGCAAATAAATAAAAGTGTTGCATTTTTAACAAACTAGACCCAATATATAAATGGTAGATAGCTGAATTTTCAATCGACGTGATATATATATATGCTGGGGAGTTAGTCTCTATTTATTGATTAGGGGATACCTTAATGCAAAAAATAATGCTGCACTTTCTTTGTTATTTTCTTTTGGTACAGATAGCATTTGAACAAAATAAAAAAGTTGCATAGTTATCAATATTGAATTCTAGCCTTTCTTCAATCCCTACATTAGAGTTGTTGTTCAACAACGCTTATTTTAGATGTATAACAATATTTTTGAGCGCTTTCTTTTTTATTGTATATGGTCATCATTAAGAGCGTTTCACAAACGCTGTTGTATTCATCATATACCATAGCGTAACACACAAAAAGCATTCTCATATAGTGCATCAATACAACAACGCATCGTCCACAAAGCGCTGTCATATATTCTTACATAAACAACGCATTTTATAAGTCTTATTAACAGCGCTTATTGTTGCGCTGTTAACGTTCATATGTTTAACAACGCCGTAACAAAAAAACGTTGTTGTATTATTCATAATTTTTCTCAAACAACACCTTAATACAACATCACATCACACGCATAGCACAATTATATTAATAATGTACAACAACAATTTTTTATAGAAAGCATTGTTGTAGTTATCCTTTACAACAGCGCATGCTAGGGTTTCTCATAGAATTCGCTGTTAATTCATATAAATTCATATCTGCATATACATTTATTAGCAGAACATACATTCTCAACATTACACACATTTATACATTATGAACAAAACAAACATATTAATACATGCCATAAGTTTGTTTTATTAAACATCAATACAATACAAAATACAAAAAATGAATATCATGTCAAGTATGTTTTGAGAGAGTACATAATTACAAATAAAAAAATTACACAAATTACAAAGAAATTGAACAATATTATCCAAATTACAAACAATCAAAATTAAGCTATAATTATACAAAAAAATCCTTAAATATACTTTTTCCTTTCCTTTGATTGTTTTTGTCTTGTAGGGTCATCTTTGTTTGAGGAGCATATTGTTTTATCCAATGCACTTCATCGTGATCATATCTTGTATATAAATCATCACCCGCAGTTGGTCCGCTCTCACACGACTGATATGTCCCAAAAAAGGATCATCTTCATCAATATCTTTATATTCTTGGTCATCAATATTATTGACGATTATTTTGTTAGTTAAAAGAACAATGAATCATTTCATATCAGTTGAGTCACTAACATAGAATACTTGTTGAACTTGTGATGCTAGAATAAATGACTTATCTTTATATCCTAGCCTATTAAGATCCACTTGCATGAACCCTAGCTCATCAACTCGGAAGCCATTATTGTTATCAACTCACATACAATAAAAAACCGGCATCCGAAACATTATGTAATCCAGTTCCCATATGCATTCAATGACTCCAAAGTATGACATGTTCACATATATTGGGTTTCTATCTTTTGCACTTGACATGTGTAAAGTTCGAGCAACAAGAGTCACACCACTATTTTGCATTTTACGTTGATCATCTTGTTTTTTCGCATAAAATGTGAACCCATTAATTAGGTAACTAGTGTAGGATAAGACATGAAGGCTTGGACCATTGGCTAACCATTTCAATCTTTCGAAAACTGAATGTACATTTATATTCAACTCTTCATCAATGTGATTTTTTAGTCACTTTATGAAACACCGATTATGCTATTTGGAAATCCAATTTTTATTCTTACTTGGGTAACACTTCCTTAGCATCTCCTTGTGTGTTTCAACATATGGCTCAACCTCGTTGGCATTATTTAAAACATATAAGTGCGCTTACTCCAATTCGGTTCTTGTTATAGTCAATATTTCATTCCCAGTAATACCTTCACCAAATGTTTCTTTTTGCATATCGAGGCTTTGGAATGTCCATGAAATCACCATCGGCAAAGTATCCGGTACAAAAATCAAGAGCTTCTTCAGCAATATATCGCTCGACAATACAACTCTCTAGTCTTGATCGGTTCTTCACATACCCTTTTAATGTCATCATATAATGCTCAAAGGGGTACATTAATCTCATATAGGAAAGGCCACATAGTTGTGTTTCTCGAACAAGATGAATGCTTAGATGAACCATTATGTCAAAAAAGAAGGTGGGAAATACATTTCAAGCTCACACAAAGTCAAAATAATTTGTCTTTGCAATGCAGGTAATTTCTCAGGGTCAATCACTTTGCTACAAATTGCCTTGAAGAAGAAGCATAACCTAGTTATGGTTCCTCAAACTTTTTTAGATAGAATTGATCGTATTCCAAAATGCAAGAAATGCTCCATAAGTACATGACAATCATGAGACTTAAAACCTTTTAACTTGAGGTCTTTCAATGATACAAGGTTCTGAATGTTGGAAGAGTACCCTTCTAGGTCTTTACAAAATTCCATTTTCTCATTCCTCGACAAATTATAAGTTGTTGGAGGTAGAAATGTACTTTTCCCTTCATTATTGGCCCCAATTCCTTTCTTATTCCCATACTAACCAAGTCCAACCTTGCATTCAAGCCATATTTAGTCTTACCAGAGACATTGAGTAAGGTACCAAAGAGACATTCAAACACATTTTTTTCAATATGCATAATATCGATATAATTATGGGTCGTGAGCGGTGGCATTCACCTATTGCCAACCCTATGTCTATGTAAGTTTCTTTAGGTTAAAAAGAATGTAATTATCATAGATATATGTCATTCCATGCTAACCTAAACATTTTATACTATTATTTTTTCAACCAATAAAAATAATTTTTTCTTTAAAATTAAAAAAAAATGAGGTGATTGTTCGATGGCAAAAAGTGACACAAAAAAATAATAATAATAATAATAATAATAATAATAATAATAATAATAATAATAATAATAATAATAATAATAATAATAATAATAATAATAATAATAATAATAATAATAATAATAATAAACAATCATTTACATGCTATATCTTTATATAATTTACTATTTAAATATATACTAACTAAGACATTTTAACTGTGTGAATCTTTGTATAATATATTTTTGTTCATTCAGTGCTATATGATTTCTTTTAGTATGCCTTAGTTTTTCCTTTGTGCAATTTTGTTTCTTTCTTACCTATGTATCTTGAAAAACATTTATTTTGAAAATATCAACCCCTCCCAAAAAAATTTAAGATATGTTTTCTTTTTTGTAATTAACCGTTTGAAAGTACCCAAAAAAATTAACTGTTTGGAAGGCTATTGTTCTTTCCTATTAAGAGTGGTTGGTCGGGAGTCGATAGTGGTTGATCGGAAGAATGTAGGAGAGCAAATGACTTGGTCGAATGATCGTCTGGACCCGCCGGGGGAGGTACCTGAAAAGGTTCTCCGACGATCAAGTCAGTAGAGTATTCTTAGAGAGAGAAGATGAGTAAATAAGAGAGAAGTTAGAACAATCAGTATAACAATAAATGAGAGAATGAAAATTAATTATACTTATTGTATGGTCTCTTCTATTTATAGAGCTTAGGAAGTGCTAATGTGGCATATGGTCATTGGTCAGCATTTAAGGGGTACAAAGGACGTACTCTGGCCGTCCTCACTTTGACTTGCGGATCTGTCCTTGTCGATTTGCCGGGGGCGGTGGAATGTGCAGGCGGCGTGGTAGGTGGCCTGTTATCCAACATTGGAGGCGAGTCAGAGACACATTAAATGGTGGGTCAAATATGCATTAAATGGTGGGTCAGAGATGCATTAAATGGTGGGTCAGATATGCATTAAATGATAGGTCAAATATGCATTAAATGGTAGGTCAGAGATGTCAATGCCGTGTCAGAAGCATTTATGACTTCTTCTACAAGCGGGTCAATCTTAAAGTGGGCAACGGGGACCATGCGGGGCAGTGAATACCATGCTCGGGTCTGATGGGTAATTGCCTGATTACGATCAAGATAGAACAATTTCCCCCAATCTACTAGGCTGGTCAGAGATGACTGGGTTAGTGGACTATAAGGGTGGATTGAGGTATACCGGTTATAGTCAGGCGTGGTTTAGGTGTGTAAGGATAGGTCATGATGGCTATTTGTTTCTAGGCTAACACATGGGTGTTCAACCGACGCGTCTATTCATTCCAGTTCCATCATTTGGGTTTTTGTGCTACCATTAGATTGTTCTCGAGTGCTCTTGGACAGGAAGATTTGCATTTCGAATTGGGCTTCCAAGTAGATCTGGACTTGGGTCTTCCTATAAATAGGGGTTCTTTCTCCCCATATTCTTCATTCTTTTTTTGCCGACCATTCAACCATCTACTGAATCCGAGCATATTTTTTCTATCTAGAAGTCTTCTTTCTTCCAAGATTTTTCAAACGGTAATTCCTCTTCCATTCTTCCTTTTTCTTTTAATTATGACTAGCGGGGAATCTATCTCCGATGATTTAGAGATCTGGCTTGGTCCCTCGCTGATCTTTACGTCTGCGGGTCTCTATCATCAAAGGCATCGAACTACATGGGGGCGACCTCAACGGTTATCTTTATCCGCCCTCTTGCGTGATGTGAGGGTGTGAGGTAATAGGACCGAGGCTATCATCCTGAACCAAACAACCTTTTGTAAGAAGTGGGGTCCGGTCCTGGATGGTATATCCAGCTCGGAGTCTGACACTTCTTTTGATGATAGATTATCTGTGGGGAGGAATTTCACCGAGGGTGCTGACTAATATACACTTCCACCAGAGATGATGGGTTCAGAATCTCCTTATTGGTGGGTTGACCGAGAGGTCATAGGGAGCCCTTCTTTCTATACAGCAGATAAGCAACCTCGGGTAGAGTTGCTGGCCTACCCAACCGAGGGTATCACATGGCGTAGTCCAGCTAAAAAGGAGCATGTTTTTCATGATATTTTCCTATAGTACAATGACCACCACAATTTTAATATGTATGAGTATTTCTGTCATCGTATTGGGGTGAAAGTTCCATTTGACGACTAGTTAGCCCAGGTGTTGCAACATCTTCAAGTGGCTCATTCCCAACTTCATCCTAATTCATATGAGCCTTTAGGACTTTTTATGGGGTCATGGAGCGTCTGTGTACGCTCCGTCTTTTCTTCTAGATGATCCGGGTGGAGCAACTATGTTTGTATTAAATGAAACATGATGATCAAATTGTTAGTATTTGACAATATGGAAATCAGATCAGATGAAAGATTTGTTAGCTGACTAGCACAACAAAGTAATTAGACAAAATGAGTAGATCTTCACCTGCCCACCTCCATTACTTCCTTCAAGAAGGGGGCATTGGGTTTCAGACACACACATATATATATACATATATATATATATATATATATATATATATATGTATTAATATACATGAACATGTATAATAAATTATGGACCGGTTAAAATCTCAACCATTAGTTTTTTTGACCACCTGTTATAATTACCCACTTTATTCACCCAAGTATGTCAATTATATTAGGGAAGCTAAATCTGATAAGATTGTATATTTTTTCTACAAGAATTTATAGAGAAGTTCATGTGTTGTGCAATGACTCATATCTCTAGATAACAACAATACAAGTTATGGGCTTGGGCTGATGTAAATGGGTTGAGGTAGATGACTATATATATTGATGTTATGTAAACCTAATGTAAGAAGGAGAAGAATAGTAAAACACTAATCTTTATTCTCTAATAATATATAGTGGGAGCCGCTCAACGCTCTCGGGGACGTAGGCATAATTGGCCGAACCTCATTACCAAATCTCTTGTGTTGTTCTCTTGTCTCTATACTCTTTACTATTTGAGTTTTCGCTTGTTCCCAACAATTGGTATCAGAACGCTCTTAACCCATGTGCCAAATTCGATGTGGGGAAGTTCGATGGAACTAGTAATTTCGGATTGTGGCAAAGGAGGGTTAAGGATGTGTTGGCTCAACAAGGTCTACCAAAGGCACTGTGTGAGAATAAATCAGAGGGTATGGATCAACTGGATTAGGAAGAGTTGAAGAAGAAGGTTGCGGGAACCATGCGGCGCTATCTATCAGATGAGGTGATGTATAATGTTATGGATCTGACATCACCAATAGAGGTATGTGAGACATTAGAGAAGCGGTTCATGTCCAAGTCTCTAACAAATAAGTTGTATTTGAAACATAGACTTTATGGCCTGAAGATGTAGGAAGGTGCTGATTTGCAACAACATCTCAAAAATTTTAATCAAGTGATCAATGACTTGCAGAAACTTGATGATGAGGGAAAAACAATAATATTACCGTATTCTTTGCCAAATTCCTATGAACACTTGGTGACAACATTGACGTACGGGAAAGACTCAATCAAACTGGATGAGATCACATCTGCACTTCTGTCCCACACTCAAAGAAGATGTAGGTGAAGGATCTCAGGGAGATGGTTTGTATATGAAAGGGAGCCAAGCGCATAGGAGAAGACAAGGCATAGGAGGTCCTGCCAAAGGGAAAAGACCAAATTCCAGGGGCAGAACACCAGTAGAGTGCTATAAGTGCAAACAGACTGGGCATTACAAAAAGGATTGTCCCAAAGAATGGAGTCCTACCAAGCCGGTGGGGAAAGATAAAGTATCTACATCTGCAAATATTGCACAGAAAGATGACTCTGGTTACAATAGTGAAGTTGATCTACTATCTGTATCATCAAATCATAATACAGATGAGTGGATACTTGACACTGGTTGTTCCCACCACATGACGCCTAACAGGGAATGGTTCACCACATACAGGGCAGGCAATTTTGGTTTCGTGTATCTCGAGTTGTTCCCACCACATGAAATTATTGGTATGGGAGAACTCAGAATTGTGATGGATGATGGTGTAGTGAAAACGTTATGTGAGGTTAGGCACATACCAGATTTGAAGAAGAATTTGGTTTCTTTGGGGACATTGCAAGCCAAAGGATTTAGCTATAGAGTTGATGGGGACAATGTTATTCTTCGAGTATGCAAAGGTGCTCTGACTGTGATGAAGGGTAAAAGGACTGCAGGGAACACTTACAAGTTGTTAGGGAGAACAACTGTAGGTGGAGTTGCTAGAGTGGCTAAAGAGATCTCAATAGATTCAGACTATGGTGCTACAAAATTATGGCACATGCGTTTGAGACACATGAGTGTGCGTGGCATGACAGAACTATGCAAAAGAGGACTGTTGAGGGGAGTCAGCAAATGCAAGCTAGATTTGTGCAAGTATTGTGTGCTTGGAAAACAGACACGAGTTAGTTTCAAGGCTGGCCAACTCAGGACTCGAGGCATTCTGGATTATGTCCACACTGATGTATGAGGACCCAGTCAGGAACCACCCCTAGGAGGTTCTAGGTATTTTGTTACATTCGTTGATGACTTTTCTTGTAAGGTCTGGGTATATTTTCTGAAGCATAAGTCAGAAGTCTTTGCCAAGTTCAAGGTTTGGAAGGCAGAGGTAGAGAACCAGACTAGTAGGAAAATCAAATACATGAGGTCAGATAATGGCACAGAGTACAAAAACTCACAGTTTCAGAAATTATGTGAGGAACATGAAGAAGACTCACCAACAAAATGGTGTTGCAGAGAGGATGAATAGAACTCTTACAGAGATGGCCAGATGTATGAGACTGAATGTTGGACTTTCCAAAGGATTTTGGGAGAGGCACTTAGTATGGCATGTTATGTCATTAATAGATCACCATGGGCTTCATTGGATGGTAAAGTTGTAGAAGAAATATGGACAGGTAACCCAATTAATTATAATATGTTACGCATATTTGGTTGTCCTGCTTATGTACATGTACCCAATGATGAACAATCTAAACTTGATCTTAAGTCAAAGAGATGTATCTTCATTGGATATACCAAAGGTGTGAAGGGGTTCAAGTTCTGGGATCCAGTTTCCAGAAACGTGGTGTTGAACAGAGATGCAGTGTTTGATGAAGATTTCATAATGAAACAGTCAGTTTTGATAGAGGTTTCTATGCCAAATGGAGAGACTTTGGGATCAAATATGATTCTAGTGAGTAATGAAATGGTTCAGGTGAATAAAGGCAAAGAACCATGCACTAATTCAAGTCAAGAACATGATGATTCTCAAGCAGAGAGTTCAGGTGTGTAGGAGTATCTACTTGCTAGAGACATGGATAAATGTCCTATCAAACCTCCATAGAGATATGACTTTGAGGATATGGCTTCAGTTGCTCTCCATATCAGTTCAGTAGATCAATGTAGCTTTCAAGAGGCTATAAACAGCCAGGAAAAAGAACAATGGATGGGTGCCATGATGGAGGAGATAGAGTCTTTACAGAAGAACCAAACTTGGGAGCTTGTTCCATTGCCCCCAGGCACGCGTGCAATTCGGTGCAAGTGGGTGTACAAGAGGAAGCCATCAGTATCAGAAAAATAAGGGAAAAAGTTCAAGGCTCGTCTTGTAGCAAAAGGGTATTCACAACAGAAGGGGATCACCTACAATGAGATTTTCTCCTCAGTGGTGAGACACACTTCTATCAGGGCAGTGCTTGCCTTGGTAGCCAGCCGGGATATGCACTTAGAACAGATGGATGTGAAGACTGCCTTTCTCCATGGTGAATTAGAGGAGAAAATTTACATGACACAACCAGAGGGGTTCAGTGCAGCTGGACAGAGTCACTTGGTTTGCAAGTTGAAGAAGTCTCTATATGGGTTGAAGCAGTCTCCCAGACAGTGGTACAAGCGGTTTGACACTTATATGTTGAAGCTTGGTTATAAGCGTTGTGAGTATGATTGATGTGTTTATGTGAGAAGCCTTGACGATGGTTCGTTTATTTTTCTGTTACTTTATGTTGATGATATGTTGATTGCTGCTAATCATTTGAGTGATATCAATGAGCTGAAAGTCATTGCTAGGAAGGTTCTTGGGATGGAGATTCACAGGAATAAGGGAGCTAGAAAACTATGGCTCTCCCAACAAAGCTATGTTGAAAAGATCTTAGAGATATTTGATATGAGCAATGCTAAAGGAGTAAGCACTCCATTGGCAAATCACTTCAAGCTTTCCTTAGATCAGTGTCCAAAGACAGATGAAGAGAAAAAATACATGTCAAAAGTTCCATATGTCAGTGAAGTGGGTTGCTTGATGTATGGTATGGTTTGTACTAGACTGGACTTGGCACAAGCAGTTAGTCAAGTATGCAAGTACATGTCGAAACCAGGGAAGCAACATTGGGAAGCAGTCAAATGGATTTTCAGATATTTGAAGGGGACTACAGGTCTCGGTATCATGTTTGGCAGCCAACAGAGTAAGCCTTCAGTTATTGGTTATGTTGATTCGGACTATGCAGGAGACTTGGATGATAGAAGGTCCACAACGAGGTTTGTCTTCACCCTTGCAGGTGGACCGATTATGTGGAGATCATCAGTTCAGTCTGTTGTTGCTATGTCCACAACTGAAGCAGAGGACATGGCAGTTGGTGAAGCTTCTAAGGAAGCCTTGTAGCTTATGAGGCTAATAAATGAGTTAGGCATTGAGCAAGGTGGAGTTCCGCTGCATTGTGACAATCAGAGTGCTATCTTCTTGGCAAAGAATCAGGTGTATCATGTTAGGACCAAACATATTGATGTGAGATTTCACAAGATTAGAGAGTTGGTAGCTTGTGGGCAGATACTATTGCAGAAGGTTCACACTTCAGAAAATGCAGCTGATATGTTAACCAAACCAGTTACCATGTACAAGTTTAGGCATTGCATGAGCTTGCTGAACATTCACTAATGCTGGACTATGGAGTGCCCCCAACCCAATGGCAGAAGATGGAGATTGATGATATTCGCCAAGGTGGAGATTATTGTGCAATTACTCATATCTCTAGATAACAGCAATACAAGTTATGGGCTTGGGCTGATGTAAAGGGGTTGGGGTAGAGGGCTATATATATTGATGTTATGTAAACCTAATGTAACAAGGAGAAGAATAATAAAACACTAATACTTATTCTCTAATAATATATAGTGGTAGTCACTCAACGCTCTCGGGGACGTAGACATAATTGATTGAAACTCGTTACCAAATCTCTTGTATTATTCTCTTGTCTCTATACTCTTTACTATTTGATTGTTCGCTTGTTTCCAACATCATGTCACTTAATGGAAAGAAATACTTTTCTGGGATTATGCAATAATGTGCGACGACTATATATTAAAATGGTTTAGATTTAATTCAAAGATGTGTTGATAGCCTAGTAGTAAGTACACTCTTTAGCAAGTGGTTGATCCTTGGTTTGAATCCCAACAGATGTATACTTTCATTTTATTTCTACGCATTAAATAAAAACGTAAACTAAAATATGACCAAGCCCAGGATGGAATCCACAATCATGAATTCTGGTATTTTATAAATATATTTCACAAATATCCCTAATCAATAAATAGAGACGAACACTTTTATTTATTTGTTTTTTTGCTAAAAAAAAGTTTTGATCTATTTTTTCTAACTGGTTTGGTGAATGTGGTACATACCTTGAAGTCATTCAATATTCGCATATTTGTAGACCACGGCGGTTTGAGGTCCAGGTTGAGGTAAGTATTCCTGATGAAAATGGTAGATTGTAAATTCTTCAAATTCATATTAACAAGATGAAGGAGAATTCCTTTCTGGCTCCTGTTGTGAACCTTCAAGAGCTCGATATGTGGAGTGATGTTTAATCTAGTATTACATATATTTTAGTTTTTACATTTACTTATAAGTTGTGCACTTCTCAATTGCATTAGGGAAGTATTTCTTTACTGATGGATAGTACATATAATTTATCCTTAACTCTTAAATTTGATAGTTGCATCACACGCAACCTGAATTGGACTTTGGAAATTGAAAAATAATGGTTCAGAACTGTTTTAATTAAAAGTAGTCCATAGATCTATAACTGTATATTTTAGCTTTTAATTGGTTTCAACTCGTCTAAGCATGGACACACTGGCCAACACTAACACAAACTTGGAATTGTACTTCTGACCCAACAAATTTGAAGTATCCAATTCACTTTCTTGAAGTGCATGTGCTAAGTTGAACTATACAACTACTTTGTATACAATTTGATTCTTACTATTGTATGGGATTGAATGTTCCCCACAAAAACTCAATAAGAAAATAAACTTGTTGTACAATGTTGTTTTCTATAAGCAAAAAAAGTAGCTATGAAAAGATCAGGAATAAATGGATTTGAGATAAAATTGAGATAGCATCTATTGTAGAAAAAATATGCAATCTTATCTTATTTAGCTTCCCAAATATAATTGACATACTTAGATGAATAAAGTGTGTAATTATAACAGGTGGTCCAAAAAATAATAGTATATATTATACATGTTCATGTATCATATGATATACATATATATAAAAGTAGGATTCACTTACTCCAAGAGTAAGTTTGAAAAACTTACTCATCATCTTAACCTTTAATTTTAGGGAAATCCAATAGTTTGAATTAGTGAGTAGATCTAAATTATTAAATATCCATAGAATTGATAGCTACTCTATATACATATATATTTGTCTGAAACTCTATGCCTCCTTCTTGAAGGAAGTGGTGGATGTGGGCAGGTGAATATGTACTCATTTTGTCTCATTACTTTTGTTGTGTCAGTTAGCTAACAAATCTTTCATCTGATTTCCATATTATCAAATAACAATTTGATCATAATAATGTTTTATGTAATACAAAGATAGCTGATCTGCTCATCTTTAAATTGCATCTTTAAATTGCTCTTTTGGTTCCCTGATCAAATATGATCGCAAAATGTTTCTGTTAGTTGAGAGTTGGGTTTTCAATCTTCAACACCTTGGGTATTTGACTTTAATCTTTATCGTGCATGAATAGTCGAGATCAGAAGTTACTTTATTCAGTTATTGTATAACTTTTTAAAAACGTCATGCATTTATCTTCTGAGTTTAACATTTCAAATAAATATCTAACGATCAAGATTCATTATTTTCATCTCTTACATTCAAGGTTCATTAATTCCTCTGAACTCGCTCTTTGCTCCGATCTTCAAGACGAGGGGAAGTATCAAATCACTCTCTACAAGGAGGTCTTACTTATGATTCAGTCATAATCACAGATTCTATTCATTTCACAGCATATTGTAATCATAGATAAACTCAACTGTTGAATATAATAGCTACAAGTCTACAACATAAAATCTGTGCACCTAGTGCTTACACTTAAATATATTTTGCCCTTATTTTGAAAGGTTACCCCACTGTTTCACTATTCTCCGGTCTCTTTTTTCTACATCCCTTTGGGAGGAGTTGGTTTCCGTAGTTGTTCAGACAGTGGAGGGCGCTTGTTATGATCCTGCACAAAATCGGGAATGAAATTATTGTTTAATTAAAAACTTCAAAATAAAGTACCAATCTATTTGTATCTTGGTTTTCTGTGTGGAATTCATGCTCTTCAGTATTAGTCATTTCAAAACATATTAAGTATCACCTCATCAACAGCAATTCATTTAGAATTTGTATACATAATATGTAAATTCTATAGTCTTTGTGTATTCATCCTTATTCCTTTCATTATACACGTTCAGAAGTTTAAGGGAACATTTTTTAGGAGAGAAATTTAAGGGACATTCAATTGACACTATGAAAACTTATTCTATGATTATTTCATGATACACCAATTTTTTGGTTTTAGACCAAGGTGAGACACCATTTAATAGGAAAAGGCTTTTGTTGCTGCTGACCCAGGAATCCCTACAAACATTGCTATGAGACTAATTGCTTCGGCTTTGCCACAATGCAACTAACTAGAAGCCAATACCATCTCAAAATTTTAGAAGACCAAAACTTTCACATAAGGTACAACAATAATACATTAAAAAGTTGACTTTAGTTATAACTTATACGTGAAGTTCTGTTGAATTCAAAATTAGAGACAGAAGAATGTGTCTAAATAGATCTACTGCATGACAAAGTTAACATACCCCAATCTCTGTCTCAAATCGGCATGAGCAGCACCTAACTCTTGGAGCACCATACGGATACATTAGTAATACTGCACAGCCCCCACACTTAACTTGTCCAACCTGATGAGCTGTAAGGAAGGAATGAACCACAAAAAGGATAATGACATATTTCATAACAAAGAAGTAAAGTGAATTTTCAAAAGACCACATATAGGTAAGTGACTAAATGAGTGAAAACTTCAAATGGAACATCAAATCTAAGTGTGATTGCTCATTGGTGTTTAGACTTTGGACTGCAACCTTTCTATGAAAACCTGAAAGTGCCCTTGTCTTTATAAAATATAGATACAAATTTTCTTAAACACAAGAGATTGCTTACACAAGCAGAAGAGTATGCATAGCAGGAGGTTTGTGCCAATCGAATAATTGCTCATGGAATCAGTCAAATCCATAAAAATCAAACTTAAAATGCAAAGTTAATACAAACAGTAGAGACATGTGAAACAGAAGGAAAGAGAACTAACGTTGTAATACAAGATTCTCTGTCCCACAGCAAGCACATGTAACATGCTTGAAACCTCCCGGATATGCAAGCAGGCGACGGCAAGAACCACAAACCAATTGACCCATATCTGTTAACACAGCTCAGCGGTGAGAGTCAACAAGTTAATGCATTGCCCAATGTCTTGTAATACTTACTAAAATGCTGAAAACTTTAAACATGAAAAAGAAAACAACACATCAAGGACAACATTATTGACATCTCAAAAAGAATAATTCACCAGAAACAGACGACCAATTTCTTTATGCCCTAAAAAGATCCAATTGAACCTGAAGCATGTAGCTCAAGGCTACAAGCACTGTATTCACAGAATCACACCCCTTTCTTCCACAGATGTTATTCGTCATTCCTTTATCATCTATTTAGAAGCAAATTTTAACCTGATTCTTGAAACTACTAGGTCTAGAGCAATGAAACTGAAACCTCCGAGGTTGGTAGTGCTTTAACTGAATAACACTTGATCCACACCATGCCATTGGTTGATTTACTCTCAATTGAAGATCACAAAGTCCATGAGGGAAAATACTTAAAAATTCCATTCAGAACCACACACGTTCCCGACAAAAATCGAAGCTTGCACATTTGAAAATTCAATCACAGACAAATTAAAATCCCCATCTCATCAAATCCCCTTAACTATGCAACTACTGATTCTAAACCAATATCTAATTCAAAAAGTTCATAAATTTATGCCAAAACCCAACTAGGTATTCTTCCATAATCAAATTTTGGAACAGAGGCACCCAAAAAAAAATTCAACAAAACCGGGCAAAGCTATGGGAATTAAACAAAATAAAAGAATGAGACTCAATGACAAAAATGGTAAAACTCACTATCACCAGATGGACGCGGCGGCGGCGGCGTTGGAAGTGACGGCGTCGTAGTATGGATAGGTTGTTGCCACCCTGGTGGTGGGCCATCATCGTCTTCTTGTTTCTCCCGCATCTTCACTTCCTGAGTTTGAATCATCGCTGCAGCTTAATCTCACACTCACCACAAAATCCACGGTTGTTTTCAACTGATAATCAAGTTGGGTGATTTTTATGTCACTATAGCATTATTTTCTTAGAACTTTGGTGGGGTCCTCACCAATTTGGGTTTTTATTACTTCAAACATGGGTCATCCATGCCTCAACTTCGGGGAGGCTAAGGATGTTCATCGGGATTCGTGAGATACCTTCTAATTTATAGAGATTTAGTATTTATTCTAGGATCACAATCCAATAATTATATTTTATTTGTTCATGTTAGGGTTCAAAATTATATAGTATTTATTTTAAAATTTTAAATTTTTTTTGTTCCTTATTCTCAACTATTAAAATGAATATTTTGGACAGGGCTCATAGAAAATTCTTGATTATAAACAATATTGGTCAATTTGTGGTAAAGAAAAAGATGAATATCATTATCTTGTAATTGATGATTTTGGTGAGTTTCCATTTTTAATTATTATTTTTTGGAAAATTTTGTTCAAAATAAGATAAAATAGTGTATTCTATTTTAGTGTAACCATCCCTCTCAAACATTATCATTATATCACAACCATTACTATCCTAATATTACCATTCTTGTCACTCTACCACCACCAATATCACCCACATTATTATTATTGTTATCAACACTAATATCATTGTATTATTGTTGTCAACACTAATATCATGTCGCCACCTCCCTAATCACTAGGGCCATCCCACTACAAATTTGTATAATTATGATTTATGAGAAATTATATTGTTTAAGCATAATATATATAATATTATATCGTTCTAGATCATCTAGTGTGCATTAAATATTAGATAATTTATATTACTCTTATATTTTTCTCTTATATCCATGTTTTTCTTATCTCAATCATCGAATGATATTAACTCACTTTATAATAGTTTCTTTAATTTTCATATTGTTCTTAGTAATTTAGGCTACATACTTTTGGTTCATGGAATGTAATTTACAGAACTAGCCTAATTACTAAATAAGTTTTAGTCATTCAGGTAAAAGGTTGTAATAATTTTTAAGTTTGACTTGATAGGTTTAAAAACAAATTAATTATAATTTGCGCCAAGTCTAGCCCAGACCATTGTAGATTGAATCGACCACGATATGCGAAATTATATTTGGGTATGAATTTTGATATCCAAACTTGCACTTTCTTTGAATTACTCTAGCTAGCTCATCTAGGTGGACCCATGTTGGTAGTTGAATGCTTCTAAGGTGAGTGACTATATTTGAAGTAGAACTTCCAAGTGAGACATGAACTTCGAGCCTACATAGGCCATCATGAGTTTAGGCCAAGTTGGGTTATTATTCCTAGTTGACGAAAATCTTAGCTAGGTTTAACTCAACTCACTAAACATGGTAATTTAAATAAGGTAAGGAAAATATACTCGGTTACATTATAAATGTGACTCTTCCAGACGAAAATTATAAATATACCTAACCTTCATTCATTTTTATTTCTCTCTTTCCTTTTCACTTCCACCCTCACCCTCATAACTAGATACCACCTTCCTCTAATTGTTAATCATCTTTTAACCATCATCTTTAGCCTAAAATGCCACCTTCTTCATTGCATTATTCCATTCATACATAAGTTGAACCTTAGAGAAGAAAGTGAAAAGGAGGGAAATGAAAGGTAGAGCTTATAGAATGAAATGGGGAAATGTAAGGAAGAAAATATTTGACATTGGAGTTTGAGGTGGAGGAAAAGAAAAAAGGGTAGTGTGAGGCTATTAATGGGAGCCACTAGGATGGATGGTGGGGTTTTAGGGTGTTATTAAAGATGCTATGATCAGTTGCTTTTTTTGTCGCAATTTTATTTACATTTATTAAAAAAATTTAATTGTTAGTTTGAGAATTTGATTTTGAAGGAGAAGGAAAGGAAATGGACGGTTTAGAAGTCATTTCATAAGTATATTTCATGACTCCAAAGCCTTCTCTATACTTTCATTCCCCTCCAAAATCAAATACCAAACTAACCCTAAGTTACCTAACCAACAAGCTTGTTGGAAGCTGCATTTATTCAGATGGACAACTATAAATTCTAAAAAGAGATTAACTTCTTACTCCATGAGTTCCACTATTGCTTCCTCCCTATGTTCTTATGGATTTTTTTTATGGAAAGGCCCTAACTATTACAGCCAATTAACATACCCCAACCTTGCAAATTAATAGATGTTGAGTTTATTCAAGTGTAAAGTCTCACATTAGATATGTGTGGAGGAGTGAAAGAGTTTATAAGAAGCAAATGCTCATGGAACTAATGCTTAAGGTTTTGGTTCAAGACATGGTGTCTCACTTGTGACTCTTCACTCTTCCCATACCCATGTAACAATGGAACTCCCCAGTGGTTGGAGGCTTTCCGGTTGCAGTCTGGTCCAACAAGTGGTATCAGAGCCGATGGTTCGGCTGGGACACAGTGGACTTAACGGGGAGCATACCGGAAAGTGTGTGGTACCCACACTTGAGGGGGAGATTGTTGGGTTTATTCAAGTGTAAAGTCCAACATTGGATATGCGTGGAAAGTCCCACATTGGATATGCGTGGAGGAGTGAAAGACTTTATAAGTAGGAAAGACTCATATAACTAATGTCTTAAGGTTTTTGTTCAAGACGTAGTGTCTCACTTGTGACTCTCCACTCTTCCCATATCCATGTAACAATGGAACTCCCCGATAGTTGGAGGCTCCCCTTGGTCGCAGTCTGGTCCAACAATAGATTTATTAATTATAAATTTGATGTTAACATGTAAAACTGAAGTTGAATTGATACCTTTGAGTCAAACTGAGAAAACTAAAACACACTTCTATAAGTATTTATTTGACACTATATATATATATTGCAATTTGGCAGCCAGCCGTGGCGGCGCACCATCGCCCATCCAGGGTGGCGATGGTGCAGCCAGCCACGAGGACCGCCGTTGGGAAGGGTGGTCCAACCCCTCTGGGCATGGCTGGGACAGACAACCCTCCATGACTGCTGTCCAGTCCCTCTCCTTACCACGGTGGGGCTGCGACGACGGCTTTATGCAGAGCCGACACCGTCCAGGTCCCTCTCCTTACACGGTGGGGCTGCGACAATGGCTTTATGCAGAGCCGACACCGTCCAACAGCCCCTATTTCAAAACTGCAAACAGAAAAAAATTCACAAAATATATACAATGACAACTTGGATGTGGTGAAGATTGGGTTAGAGCTTTCTACTACTCCTCTCTCTATTCTCTTCTCCTTTCTTAGGTTTGCCTCTTTTTTCCACTTTCTGATGAGCCTTAGGTTAGATTCTAAGTTAGGCTTAAATAAGGGGTGGAGAATTAAGTTTTCTGGTTGGGCTAGGGAAAAAGCCCAGTTGCCACAATGTTTGAAATTCAAATTCTCTCCCTTTTTGCTTTGAAATATTTTACCCCGGTCAAAATTGAATATTTACACTATTCATTGTTAGGGATGGCAAAAAAACCCGTACCCGTGGGTAAAACCCGTATGGCACGGGTACGGGTCACAAACGGGTATCGCGGGTACTATAAACGAGTTTTTAAAAATACTCGTAGTACATACGAGCGGATACGGATATTATGGCACTTGTGCCCGGAGGTACCCGCTATTTATATGATTAATATATTATATTTAATTAAAATAAAAAGTACATTATTCTAACATTCATTATACTATGTACATTTTTTTCATTTTACTTTGTTTACATATTTTATTGAGTTTGGTGGTGAAACACCCTGCAAATATTACATGTGTAGAAACACACATGTTTTACAAAGAAAATATATACTTTTTGTTAAGGAAATGAGAACAAAAAATCAAACAAATAGAAAACACTAATAAATTTAGCATTTTTGTCGAATATTCGATCAAAAAGTACAAAAATAATTAAATTTTATCTCATTTGAAATATAATAAAAGTAAAAAATTAAAAATTCATTTATAATATCGGAAACCTGTGGGTACCCGTTGTACCTACAGGTACGCAGAAATACCCGCAAATACCCGTACGGGTACGAGCGCGGGTATGGATAATATTCTCCTATTTTGAAACAGGTAGCTACTATCCGTGCTCGCCCGTGCTAGTTGTCATCCCTATTCATTGCCTTGATAAAATGGCAAGTTGTATTTTTTTATTCTGACATTGAAGTTTTTAATTAGTAATTTTATGACGGTAATATGTGTCTCAAGAAATTATTTAAGGATTTAAAAGTGGAAATTTTGCAATTAAAATGTAGGAAGATAATACTTAATTTGTCCAAAAATTGACAAATTCTGTAGTTGATTATAAAACAAGTAAACAGAAAACCAATAAAAGAGCATTGGGTTATATAAAATAATCACCTTAGGTACCTTCAACAAGTCAATATTACTAACAGAATAACTCCACTGGTACAAACAGCAGTGACAAACAATGTCAGCATTCCTTGAGGTAGTTGATCAAAGCTATAGACTTTTTGTCCAAAATTCAGTACCATGGTCAAAGCTGTATAACCATTTGTCATCTATAAAAAAAATGTCTTACCCATTACATAAAGTTTTCGAATGGTGAGATTTGAAGATAATAGATATGTCTTAGGTAAACAATAAAATAAAAAGGCTCAATTTTTTGATTTCTAATTAATGCATTTAAGAGGCTATTAAACCATATATTGGTTACCTAACACTTGTCTCACCGGCCAGGACATATTTTGTTCACTATTATATAGTGTTCAGCTTTTATATGCTTAAAATCTTCTCAAAGCACTCATTTTCCTTCTCATCAATTTGGCTCAATTTCAGGGAACTCTTCTCCATGACCAAGACCCAGATAGGCCTCAACGTTTTCCTAAGGTTCCTGGCCATAGGAGCAACTATAGCAGCAGTGGTGATTATGGTACTTAGCCATCAGTCCACTAAGGTCCTGAACCTTACCTTTACTGCCAAGTATAGCAACGAGCCTGTATTCAGGTGAGATATTTTTTTGCTCCTTTTCTTTTTTCTTACGACCTGTATATTGAATCTCTATTGTTATAAGCATATTAAATTAACTTTACTACCAACAAGGCATTAGTCTAGTGATACATGACTTCACTAGATTCCCAATTATACTAAAAGACCAAATGTTCGATTATTGAAATCGACATTTGTTGGGAAGGACATCCACATAGTTTCGAATAAATTAATTTCTTACCCGTATGATAATAAATATCCTGGTTATACCAAAAAAAATTTAACTTTTCAATGGCTTAAGCCTTAATCCCTCCCTACATGTTTTCTGAACAGGTACTTTGTGATAGCAGAAGCTGTAGCAAGTGGATACAGCCTTATTGTACTTCTCTTTACACGTTCTAAAAATTCACTTTGGCGTTTGGTTTTAATCTTAGATGTTGTAAGCAACCATTTCTGTATCCTCCTCCTTCTCTTTCTCTATATTAAAACTTTGACAAAATTAACTTACAATATATAATGCAATCTTGCATGACTTGTTATTGTTGTGATCGTCTATAAATATTACACTAAAACTGAACTCTTTTTTGATAAGGTGATAGCTATGCTACTATCTTCAAGTGTTTCAGCAGCATTGGCAATAGCTCATGTGGGCAAGAAAGGCAACGATCATGCTGGTTGGCTACCAATTTGTGGACAAGTTCCTAAATTTTGTGACCATGTCAATGGTTCTCTCATTGCTGGTTTTGCTGCAGCTATAATATACTTGCTACTTATTTGTTCCTCTTTTTACTATGTACCAAATCTCTTCCCATAAAACTAGAAAAGGACCACACGTTAGTGTTTATTTGGTGTTTTTCTTTCACACGCAGTTATTCTTGAATTTTGACTGTTGTAGTGTTCATATGTTGCTTTGTTTTCATTGAACACTGTCTCTAGGACTTTTATATAAAAGTTGTTGGAAATATTAACTTGCCTACCTCAACTAGTACAAAAAAGACTTAATTGTTTGTTGTCCGCGTTACAAATAAATTCTTTTACATGCACAAATAAAAAAATATTAACATCATACCTAACAAATTTTAGCCATCAATTATGTTGTATATTTTATTTAAATTTACACTACCAATAAAAAATACTAATCATATATTAGAGCAATAAAGTTAATAAAACATTAAAAAACCACACTTGGATATGATGAGAAGATGGAAAAAAATAAAGACCCCATACAATTAATTGGTATTAGTAGCAACTTGGTAGTTGGGTTCTCTAATCATAATTTGCGAGATTTGATGCATGTAAAGCAAAAAAGTTTGTAGAAAGTGAGAAAAACAAAGGGTTAACATGTTATTATAGGTTTAATTTGACACTGTTTTTGGGATGAGATTCTTTCCAATGCCCATAAAGTCCGATACTAATATATATATATAAATATTGTTAAAATGAGTTTTATGATTTATAATCTAAAAATTGCAGCGTTAAAATAATTTTATGACATGTACCAAACAACACTCTTGCATAATCTACTAATTGACTAATTCTACGTAAGGAACATAAATCTTATGTTTTTTAGAATTATATTTGTTTTTAGAACTTTTTTTAATTAAATGACAAAGAAAGTTGTGAATGGGGCAGTTGATTTGTGTCCCTATATAAGTCCCCTTTTTCAGTTTTTAGTTTTCATTTTATTTTTTCATTCAAAATTTTGATGGAAGCTAAACAGTATGAAGAACAAGTTGAAGCAACAAAACTCCCGCCAAAATCTGCAGAATACGAAGCTCTTGTACGTGCAGGACCAAATCTGAGACCCCTCCAACAAATCCACGCTCATCTCTTCGTCTCTGGTTGTCACCGTAGCCGCGCTCTCATAACCAAACTCCTTATTCTATCTTGCGCCGCTGGTTCCATCAACTACACTCGCCGCATCTTCCACCATTTTCTTCACCCTGATTCATTCCTCTTCAATTCCCTCATCAAATCCTCTTCCAAATTAGGCTTCTCCCTTGATGCACTCCTCTTCTACCGTCGCATGCTCACTTCAAAAGTTGCACCTTCAAGTTACACCTTCACTTCTGTCATCAAGGCCTGCGCTGATCTTTCCGCTCTCAAAATTGGCAGGGTTGTTCATTCCCATGTTTTGGTTAATGGGTATGGCTCAAATTCGTTCGTGCAAGCTGCAATGGTGACGTTTTATGCAAAATCGGGTGCTTTGGATGTTGCACGGAAAGTGTTTGATGAAATGCCTGAGAGAAGTGTTGTTGCTTGGAATTCAATGATTTCGGGTTATGAACAAAATGGGCTTGCTAATGAAGGTGTGGTTCTGTTTAGAAAGATGCTTGAGTTGGGGGTTCGTCCTGATTCCACAACTTTTGTTAGTGTGTTATCTGCTTGCTCTCAACTTGGGATACTTGATTTGGGGTATTGGGTGCATGAGTATATTATTAGTAATGGGATACATGTGAATGTGATTCTTGCTACCGCGTTGATTAACATGTTTTCGCGGTGCGGTAATTTAAGCAGAGCGCATGCGGTTTTTGATTCATTGGATGAGGGAAATGTTATTGCATGGACAGCTATGATAAATGGGTATGGTATGCATGGTTATGGTGTTCAAGCAATGGAAATTTTCAATCGGATGAAAGCATATAAGCTTACTCCTAACAGTGTCACTTTTGTTGCTGTCTTATCTTCATGTGCTCATGCGGGGCTAATAAACGAAGGTCGCGAAGTATTTGCAAGCATGAGGCAAAAGTATGGTCTGGTTCCAGGTGTGGAGCACCATGTTTGTATGGTTGATATGTTTGGTCGGGCTGGGTTGCTCAGTGAAGCATACCAATTCATCAAAGAACTTGGTCCTCAGGAGCTTGTTCCAGCAGTATGGACTGCAATGCTTGGGGCTTGTAAGATGCATAAGAATTTTGATCTTGGGGTGGAAGTAGCTGAACATCTCATCTCTTTGGAGCCAGAGAATCCTGGCCATTATGTATTGCTTTCTAACATGTATGCATTGGCAGGAAAGATGGATAGAGTGGAATCAGTTAGAAATGTAATGATCCAAAGAGGCTTGAGAAAGCAAGTAGGCTATAGCACCATAGATGTCAACAACAACCCTTACCTTTTTAGCATGGGTGACAAGTCTCACCCAGAGACGAATGAAATTTATCATTATTTGGACGAGTTGATATGGAGGTGCAAGGAAGCAGGTTATGTACCTATTCCTGAATCAGCGATGCACGAGTTGGAAGAAGAAGAGAGGGAGTTTGCTCTAAGATACCATAGTGAGAAGCTTGCGGTAGCATTTGGTCTGATGAAAACTACCCATGGAATGACTCTCAGGATTGTGAAGAATCTTAAGATATGTGAAGACTGTCATTCAGCATTTAAGTTCATCTCAATTGTAACAAATAGAGAAATAATTATTCGGGATAAGCTTCGTTTCCATCACTTCAAAGAAGGCTCATGCTCTTGTTTAGATTATTGGTGATAGGATTTTAACCTGTGTAGATCTGATTAATTGGAGATTCATTTGAAAACAATCTTTGCAGAAAATGATATAGTTTCAAGATACATAACCAAAGTATGCCCAAGGAATATATTAAATGGCATCCAAAATAAAGATTACAGGAGTTTGGATTCTTATTAACATTCAAATTCACCACATTTCTGTGAGTTCTAATCTATGCTCACTTTACCAATAAAGCAAATAACATCTGGAAACTAAAGTTCTGCACTTATACAGCAAGCTTACATAGCAGCAAATACTGATGCTGCTTCACCCAGCTTAAGAGTTTTTGAAACATCAGCATTATGTACCTGCAGCAAAAGACTACAAAGACTAATAGACAACAGATTACCTTGTAATATGCAGAACTTGGTATTTGCTGTCACCCCTTTTGAAGACTTAATTTTGTTTTCATATAATGCTAATATTAGGGTGTACTGTGATGGGTAAAGGAAATGAGAGATGTTTAGTTTTTGTACAACTTAGTTCGTCTCAAAAAAGTTGTCCAACTTTTTATGTTGGGTAGAGAACTGAGAGTTATAATAGACGAGTTGTAACAACACTAGAGGAAATGACATTTTATCATACTTCAATTTATTCAAGAGATTGGTGCTTTAACAAGCTTACATTTGATATTATACAAATACCTGTAAATATATTAATATTGCACTTTAGGTTGCAATATCCTGGTTGGGAAACTAGAAGAGTTACTTAAAACTTAGCATGAAAGATATTTATGCATATCAACAAACTGACTGCAATCAATTCCCTTATCAGAAAATGCCTCTACAAGCTTGGGGAAGATCTTAGCAAGCATAATTTTGAACCCTGTAGAAGTTCCCTTCTGGTTTTCATGTTCAGTTTTTCCACTTCCAAAAGCACATCCAATGGGAGCTCCTTCAAGACATGCCTTACGAGCAAGAAGTATATGTTGTGAGCGCTTCGTGAAGTGTTCTTCCACCAGTGTCTCAAAATGCTGCATCAGGCATCACTATCAGTTAAGATTCCATTTCTATCCATGAGAAATTCTTGCATAAACTTAAATCACTCAAGTTGAATGCACTGAGGCATTACACAATTGATTAATAGATGTTTATTATAGTTAATTATCAAAATTAACCATAATTAATGATGTATTTGACTTACTACACTCAACTTGGGCACTTCATGTTTATGTAAGCATTTCTCTCTATCTATAATCTACATTAAATGATTCAGATGACATTATTTTCTACACAATAATATAGAACAAGGCCACACAAAGGATGGAAACCCTGGAAGCTTCAATCTAATCTAGTAGAATAAATTGAAAACCTGCAGAAACTCAAGGTCATGCCAGAAGCTCAAACTCAATATACATAAATATATATTTGACCAATATTTATTTCATTGAAATATGCAAAAATACCCAGGTACTACTAGCAGTTCCAATGCCTTTATTGTGTATGAGACACATCTGCCATATTGTGCTTAAATCCATGATCAACACTCAACACATAACTAACTGGTAATGCCACTCAGAATTATTCTCTATTATTTCAAAGCCATTATCACTGAATGAACTGCAACTATGGAAGAAATCAAATTGCAGATGTAGTAATTTCTACCTTGGGTGGCTTTCTTAATAGATACAACATGGATTTGCTTGTGACAAGGAAAGCATTCTCATTGTAACTGACTGAGTTCTTCTCTCCCTCGGCTCGGCCGATTTGTTGGTCATATCCAGCCTCATTGAAATAAGGCTTGTCGTTAAGGACAAGGGCTTGCAGAGAGAGAAGGAGTTGAAGAATTGTGGAGGCTCCAGGGTTCCACACTTCAGTTCCTGTACCAGTCCAAGTGTTTAGGAGACTGAGACAGATTTTCCCTGACTCATACAAATTAGGATTTAATCTAAGCCCACCAGAATTGTAGTGCACCAGCTGCATGGAATTTTACTACATGAGAGTTTGTTCAAATATAAATAAATATTGAACTTAACATTTCAAAGTAAGAGGAGGACCCTATAAACAAGGGTGCTATGCATGAACCATGCATGAAAGTAATTAAAAGCACTGCAAAGTACATTTAGAAGCTTACAGGTGGTTCATTTGGATATTCTGGAGGGAAATGTATATCAAAGAAAAACAACCCATCATGATAAGGGGTTCCAGATGCACCACCAATTGCTGTTCGCATGAGATCCATTCTTTCTTCAAACACACGAACGTAAATAGTTTCTGTTTGGGTCAATAAGGATTGTAAGTGCATTTGTAGAAATTGGTAAGAATATTTTCCCTTTTCATAAGCAAAAACAAGTAATCAAAACCATTATTAAATTGTTTCATAACCACGTAAGGTGTGATTCTAACATCTTTTCTAGAATAACTTTCTCTCTAACACATTCATTTATAATCCTATCTTGTTTAATGTGTCCATACATCTAGAAACAAGGTTCAAAAGAATAAAGAATAATACTATAAAGTGCGCACCAGGAAGATTTTTCTGAAGGATGCTCCATTCTTGTTGAACCTTTTTCACCCAACTTCTTTTAATCTACATTGTATCCAAAGGAGAGGAAACAATTAGCCTAATATTTCAATGTGATTATATGTCACTAAAGTATGATGTATGAACTTCTAACCTGAGATAATTTCAACCCTTCTCCCTCATCCAAAAAGTAGTGATCAGAGCAATTTTCTATTACATCAAACTGCTTAAACTGGTTTGAACTGTTGCTGTCTGAAGAAAATGGAAAACCAATCTTCTCATGAATCCTAATAACTTGTGGATATGAAGTGCAATCTTCAGTAGATTGCAACTGAGTATTTCGATGTGAATCAGTGGAATGGTCACTGGTTTCCAAATTCTGCTTATCAATAAAATCAGATCCATTATCCTCTTCAAATGTAGGTACTGAGGAAACTGCTCCTGAAAGTGATGTTCCACCAAGTGTTTGGAGTATACTTGTTTTAATGCTTGACAAAAGTTCTAAGGCAGCTTGGGGAAGGGAAAAGGAACTACACTCAAGTGGATACTTTTCATAATTCTCTCTAATACCATCACAATTTGACATGTCCTGATCATCAAAAGTGATATTCAGTTTATAATATACAAACATACACATGATATACGTAGATAAAAATATATACTAAGGGCGGCCCAATGCTCCCACCTTGTGGGGTATGGGGATGAAAGATGTACACCATTCCAATGCTTTAGGATTTAAACCTGTGACCTCCAGGTCACAGGGAAGCAACCTTAGTGTTGTGCCGAGGTTCACCCTCGTGAAGCTCAATATATTCCCTCACCTTTCCCTTCTGTTCAGAAGGTAAATTTCCATGTTCAATCATCCCTTGCATTAACTGCTCAACATTTGAACCTTCATGTTCATCGATCCGAAGAATTTCATAAGGTGTAACCTGTTGGGAAAAACAAAAATTATGCATTAGTACACATTGAGAAAGACTGGATCAATAAGCTAATAAAGATAGGTAATTATCAATAAAACTATTCCTCTAGATAATGAGATATGGGAAGCATAAACTTCATGAGTGCACCAGCACAATATACAGCTACAAGTCTCATTAAGTACAGTATATTGAGTACAGAAAATTATATGTCATACCTTGGTTGTGAAACCAGTAGCCCATTTCACCTCCACTTCACCATCTTTGAAACCAATAACATTTCCAATACAGCATAGGAAACGGTTATCGGGTAACTCATCCTGATAGCCCTTTCGGTTCCTGTCTCTAAGAGCAGCCTGCACATTCAAGTCAATCACTGACTTTGCGTTATCTTTCTCAGCTTGGTAATCAAGCTGCTTTTGAGCCGCCTTCAACACAATATCACCAAAACAAAAGGAGTAGTCTGGGTGCTCTACAAGTTCGTAGGCACTCACAGTTTCCTCCATTTTTCCTGTATCCAAATTATCTGGGTTGGATATGGAAGCATTTTTCCATTGTACCTTCACAATATGCTCCTTTGCATCCACACATTGGACAACACCCCATCTTTGACTTCTAGGCTTAAGAGGATCATAAGAAGCACCTTTTTCCAGCACAAACTGATGAGGCCAAAATTCATGATTGTTTATTATATTCACTGGTAGTAAACTCTCAGGACCTAACCCCAAAGTATATTCACCATTTTGCCACACAATGTCAACTTTGGTCTTTATCTTCCCAATTATAAATAATTCCCCAATGTAAGAGCTAAAGTTTCTTCTCTCATTTCCTCTTTCCATACTATGCTCCATTCTAAGATCACTTGTAGGTGCATCTTGAATAATCTGTTCCTTTTGGTCTGCAACTGAGAGCATACACCAGTCACCAAGTTGCCAGTTTGCGTGAGAAAAACATGACAACACAGTCAAGTTCTTGGAATCTTGCCAGCACGGGGGAGCATTCACACTCAAATCGCAACCTACTGGAACAGAAGCAATCCAATTAATGTACAACAAACCTGCTTCCACGGAACAAACAGTTCCTTCATCTTGATTGTCTCTCCAAGTTCCACATAACCATCTATCTCTTTTATAAGCACTTGTCGACTTAACCTTTACTCTCTGCCCAGGATAGTATGGATACTCGGAATCTTCAGGAAAATTATGAGTCAGTGGTAAAAGGTTCTCTCTTTCTGATGCAGTGATATCACACTTAGCTCCATCATCAAACAAAACAGTCACTTTGTCCACCACTCTTTTAACCTGACCTAGCCACGACCCCTTCGTCACATAATCACCTTCTGAAATGGAGCGAATCTTCGAAAGTTTCTTGGAGCTCACGTCTTTCAATACTTTCCCATGAACATTTTCTAAATCCATAAAGACATCAACACTTACGACCATGCCCATCTGTCCAGATTGGTCTGACAAGGCGCAGACCAAATCTCCTTGAACAAATGTTCTCTCAAATGAAAGAAAATCGTCAATCTTCCCAATGCTTTGCTCTAAATTTGATAATATGTTCTGAGCATGACCGCCATATATAAAATCATTTTCTTCTTGGTCCTCACTGCTGCTACTGTCACTGAATGCCTCCCAGTCTGAATCACTGCTGAGTGCATCCATCGATAATATGCCTAGCATAATATTTTGATAGTAACACCAATTAAATTATAAGAAAATAACATGAGATCGTAACAATAAAGGGATAAAAGTGCTGTTAGTCCATGCAGGGGAGTTCTCAATAGACTCAAAAATAGATGGCATCAAGATTAAGGGATAAAAGTGCTGTTTACATATTTTTTCCTTTGGGTGAGAGCTATGCATGAAAGTTATATATTTCTAATCAATTTTCCGTAGGAAAATATTCAACAACTTAGTAACTGTTTTAGACAACAAAATTTTACCATATCCATAATGAACTTAAACAGTGAATATGATGAATTCATGAAAATCCTTACCTTCTCAAGCAAATTGAAGCACCCAATCCCAGTGTAAGTATATATTTTGGTCACGACTGGAATACCGATATTGACCTTCAATGGATAGTTGTGTATAATGCAAAGTATTTCTGCTTGATAGAACTTTTTGTCACAGATAGTCAGTATCTCCGAAAGATTATCTTGACCACTGAAACAGGAGAGTTGCCCTATAGGCTATAGGATAATAGGAGTCGATGAAGGACTCCGGATGCCAAAGGAGATTTGCCCAATTTGTACTGGAAATTTACATAAGGAAACCCTTGAGAGAGGTTTCAAACAACAGAATATTGATGAACTATGACTCAGTTTTTGTTTTTTTAGTGGCTTACTGGGAGGAAAATTTCTAGCTATTGGAGGGAAGCAGAACAAGATAATTATATGATGCCAAAGGAGATTTGCCCTACATAAAGGGTTGGGTCCCTAGAGGAATTACTCCAGAGTAGTAATATTTTTACTGAAGCCAGCAACAAAAATTCATATATGTCTTTACTGAGAGAACCTAACCAAAGGAAACTAAGTCACTTTTGTCAAATGAGGTTTGCTCAATAAAGATGACTCTTAAAACATAAGTAGAAGCCAAAAAGGAAAGAAACTTTCCTCTTCAAGTTTGAAGTCAAATTGAAGAGTATTTGCTCCTAGAATGACGCCAAACACTCTCTATGAAATCTATTTGGTACCAAAGAAGATTGGTTGAAATCTTGAACCAATAAAATTTAAGAGTTGTAACCAGAACTGCTTTAGCCATTCAACGGGAATATTTTGTTCTCCTGGATTCACATCAAGAGGGGAAATGTGAAACACAATTGCAATTTGATTAAATGGCTTCTATTACAAGACCATTTCTTCTGAACCTGCAACAAAATCACTAGTGAATACTTTCTCTAACCTTTTTCAATATGAAAGGAAAATGGAAATTGCAAAGGAATGAGAATTGCTGATACAAAAGTTAGCTATTTTATAATGTAGCACAATTGTTTAGGAAGCAAGAGGAAAAGCTAGAACTTGAGATTAAACTAGTGGAAAGCTTTTGATAAATTAAGTATCTTTAAATGTACATCAACGAAATGGAACCTAAGGAATCAAAACTTATATCCATAGAAAACAATGATATTTTACAATCCATGAAACAATCTGTAATATCTTCTAGTCAAATTAATCAGAACTTTATTGATTTTATTGGAAGAATAATCCCAAAGGTAGTCCTTATTTATTGAACTTTGAAATTCATATGAAATCACTGATAACATAATCATGTTACATAGACAATTAGAAATCATTAATATTGAATCCAATACTATAGCATTAGAATAAGTATACACAGAAATCTTTAATCTATTAGCCCCAACAAATAAATAACTACAAAGCTAAGAGTCAAAAGAAAAAGAAGAAGGTGAATTTGCAGAGAAAGAGACTGCATCATTTGTACCTTAGGGATAGTTGGACCCATATAAGCTATAACAGGCATAGACCCAATGACTCAAACAAACTGAAATTAAAAGGGTACTTCCCAAATTTAGCTTTTAGCTTAAAAAAACAATCTTTTTTCTCTTCTTACTTAGCTCAGAACTTTTTCAGGCTTATTAGAAGAAGGAAGGGATTAGTATTTTTCAGATAGGTCTAGTTTCACCATCCTCCACACCATGACACATGTTTGGAAACATTGAAGGGAGACGCTATTTCTTCTCTCTCTGAAATGCTAAGGCTTTGGTGAAGGTGGGAACTTTGTGTTAGAGTAGGGAATGGGGGAGACTATTTGAACCAACAGAAAAAGAATATACCAAACAGTATCGGACACAAAATATTAGAAAAAGTACACTTTAGTGGACTTCACAGTGTGGAGAAAGTAGATTATGATTATATTTATTTATAAGATTATAATATGAAGAAATGTTTCTTTTGAAGTTTTGTAAAAATATTACATTTTTTAAAATAAAATTTCTTTTAAAATGTGAGTTTATAAAAGAAGCTCATAAGTCATAACCCAAAAAATAAGCATCCTTGTATAGACTTGGTGTGTAATTAGCATCCTTGTATATAAAGTAACCCTATTAATTTTTTTTGTATAATAAAATTTCCCTCGCCAGTAAGTTTTTTCTATACAATCGAATTTACGATATTATGTTTAAAGAGTTCAATCATCTCATGATTAGAGTAACACTCTCCCTAGAAATTTAGTTTAGGATTTTAATCCTCACCCTTCAATTTTGTTTTGAAAGTACACCCTGATCATGAATGATCGCCCAGTTATTTCTGAAGTTACACAACTAGTACACTAGTACTTAATAAGAAAGGTGCTAGTAAATAATGTTTATGTTATTCACCTGATTAAAGGATTTGGTTTCACCAAATCACAATTGTTGAGTCTTATCAAAGCATGATGTGGCATTGTGGATGATACCAAAGACGTTTTGATTTTTCTTTTTTGGTAAAATTGCTAACTAGAAATTTTGAAAAATAGTTGAGAAAAGATTAAATCTTTTTATTAATTATATTAAAGGAAAAACAGAAAAAACATGAATATTTAATTTTTTAAATTTATTTGATATGTTTTTATTAGTCTGAAAAATTGTTTGAAATACTAGATTTTTGTCCCCTAATTTGAAGATGGTTTACACAAAATGAAACTAAAGAAACAACACTGGTACTAAGAGACAGATTGACATAAAATCAATTTTGTGAGGACTTGTACATGTAAATTGTCCATCCTCATACAAGGATGAAGTTCATCTATATGATATTTTGCTGAGTTTCACAATTGTATTCATACTCAAATAACCTCACTTTTTTTCTTTTTTTTTGTGTAAAGTTATATCTATCTCAATCATCCCAAACAAACATCTCAAAATACAAAGGACAGTATTTTGGTATCGCTTGCTTGATGTACATAAAATATTACTCAAAATGAAATGTTAATCCAATGCAACAAAACTTATGCCATGAAAAAATGGACCTGTACATGAAAGCTATCCATAATCACATTTTTGTGTGTGTGGAAGTACTGTTATAAGTAACAGCATTTGTCAAAAAGTACTTTAAAGTATTTAAAGACAAGAACATGGGTTGTTATAGTGACTGTCATTGCCATTGATCAATATCTTTATATGCTTTAGTGATAAAAGCTATATACTGATTACAATTAGCAATTTCTAGCCCTTAAGCAAGGTTCTCTCTAATTTATTCTCTTGAATATCCTTTGCAACATATATAACTTTTATAGCCAAAACAAAGAATATTCTTGATGCTTCAAAACTGAGTGGGATGGTTTTACATAGAAATGCTGCATTAGCATGATCTAAAGACAAAGGTACAAGTAGTTAGGAATGTTTGTAGAAACAAGTGGTCCAACCTTATTTTTCTATTAGTACACAGTATATGCTAAGAGAAGATATTAGAAGCCAATCAGTTTAATTCTATTAGCTGAAAGTGACCAACCCTTAATAACTTCTTTCACTTCGTGGAAAGGGTGCTTTTAAATTGTGGTTATCATTGCGATTGTGGCAATTGGAGTGTGATATAGTTGTGACAGTCACCACAACTACTATATTGGGGCCACATCAAGTGATGTAGCCAGCAATTAAATCACTTCCGGTTACCATAATGAATTTTAAACAGTTACTTTACTCTTCTTTTTGTACTTCTTTGTATTCCAGATTCCAATGACCCTTTGATGATTGCTAAGGGACCAAGTTATGGAGATGGGAAGTTTCTTCAATAGCCATTAGCCAAACACTTCGTGAAAATGTTTTTGACTCTAATGTTACAATTGTAATAGAGTTTGTTTAGCATGCTTGTTTTGGGTTCAGGTTTCCTTGTTCAACAGCCAAAGCAGAAAAATCAAATACTAACGGCTTGATTTTACCCTGGAGTTTATTGTCAATAAGAAATGCATCACATGAAGTTCTTGTTCTGTCTGTAATGCTATATAAGCAAACCACAGTTCACAAGTTTATTTCAAACGCTAGAACATGATCATCAATTGGAAACAACTATGTTTGGAGTGGGATCAGAGGCTTTCTTTCTTTCCTTTAAGTATATGCAAAAGAGGGTGAGTCTAAGAGTGGTGAAGTTGTTTAGGGTGTGTAATAAAGGTTATTAGTTCAAATCCTAAAAACGGACTTTTATTTGCTAATATAAAACTGCAAAAATCATTTCATAACACACTAAGCCTCAGGCCTCATATACTTAGCTGTCTTTGACTCGGAAAGTCTGAAAGATAAGAAAATAGACCAGTTTTAATATATTATGGTGGAGCATCTCTCAACTTTTAAGTCCAGGGCTGTAGTATCCAAATTGGATCATGCATCATTTTGTAGCTCATTTTTCTTTACACTTATTTTAGCCTACATTATTATAGTCTTTCATAAATAAAACTTTTGCTTGAGATAATAAATTCAATAATAGATTGACCAATGTGGAAATAGTGGGGTGATAAAAAATGAAAAATGCTATTTATTCATCCAATATGACATTGCTACATTTGGCAAATTGAACGAGTAAATGCAACTTTCATCATCTCCACTTTTGTTAAAAAAAATATTTTATAAATGCTGATGGATCTATAGTGTAAGTCATTGCTAAATGCTCATGCACTACATTGCTCTGGTGCATTAAATTATTTACATAGTGGATCACTTGCATTTTAATAACTAGCAAGGACAATAAGCACTAGTGGTGGCACAAATAATTGAGAAAAAAATGTATGCATTAGGAATTTAATACATTATCACTATATTATTTATCATTCATTTTTAATTATTTTTTTTGACTTTTCAAGAAAAGTAATACAGCTAAATTATTGAATAATGTATTGAATATGAATAAATTTTTATACTAACAATACATATTTATTTCACTCCATATGAAAAGACAAGAAATTCATGATGGGTACAAGGTCGAAATTCACATACTCATTCCTTTTGACCATCATTTTTTTATGAGGGTGCAATATAGATGGTAGAATATGATGCCAAATTTAAAAGGAATATTGTGAAAGCTCCACAATGGTAGGCTTTTACAACATGATTTGAGGCAGGTATGCACCATTATAATTAAATACTTGTGAAAATGGGTGCTTATATACGTGTCAGCTTTTTGCTGTGTATATGTGTTCGTGGAAAACTAGAGATACTAACCAGTGAATGTGGATATATAGAATATGGAATATGGAATTATTCTACTTACCAAAAAATATTGTAGCATGAAATGCACAAATTGCCAAAGAAGTGCTTGCACAACATTAATGCTATGAAGAAACTAATTTATCTGATTTATGAGCATTTTCCGAAGAAGAAATGTCAAGATAAAATACAGGGTTGAGACATGAGAACAAAGCCAGAAGTGTAGGTCATATGGTGGAAAAGCAACTGAAGTGTACTATGGTAAAGATTCTTCAAACTCAAGTATCAATTAGTCCAAGTAATTTATTGTATCAGCAAAAATATTATAAATGATAAAATAATAATTAATAAGCCAAACATAAATTATAAAAAATAAAATGAAATAATTTAACTTTAAATAAAATAATATTCTATCAATTTAAATATCAGCTAACATTGTTATATTGTAATTAAAGGCCAAGAGTCTTAATAAGAATATTCTCTAATCTAATGATTGAGCATTAAAGAAGATCTATGATCAAATATTACCCAGAGAAATGAAGGTGTCAATTCACACAAGACAAGAATATGATACCATGCATGTTCTGGGGTCCAAATTTTGACACATAAAAAACCTTAGAGAGTAAGATGCTCTTCATGAACAATAACATCCTTAACGGCAATGATAACATAGTTATCATGAGAATAGACACTTCATATGTTAACTTTCCTATGAGGTAAGATTACATGTATGTCAAATACTCATGAGCTTGGTGAAGCATGTCTTATTGAGTATCTTTTTGGTGAGTAGAGATCCTCTCGTGAGAGAAGTGATTTTTTTATACTTAGTTTTAGGATAAAAATGTCATTACAAGTATAAACAAAATGATATAATTATCTTTTTATCTTGTTTTTTGTTTTATTTTGTACAACACTTCCCTCTCCAGTCTGACTCATTTTTTGTACTAGCAAGGGCATCCCTTACCTTTTGAGTAAGGAAATAATTCATTTCAGAGTTCATGATTACTTCTCCCAATAAGCATTGTTATTATGAATCAAACTCTTGACCTTTTAGTCATCCTGAGAATTTAATAGGATTTTACATACTAGACTAACACTTTATTGGTGTGATATTGAATTTGATTAATTGTCCAAGCATGTGTGCAAAATATAATCCTAGGAGCCTAGGACAATACCTTGAAAATTGGGCTCTCACTTGTTTGTGAGGAGAATACTTTGGAAAAAGATATATATATCTCTTTTTTTGCATTACAGATAGAGAAGAAATGCAACCAAATATTTACGCAATTATTATAAAGGGGGAATGACATTATGTTTTAGAATCAACAGTTTTTCTCAAACATAGTAGTTAATGCATCCACTGTGATTTTCATTTGAAAATTGCTATTTATGATATTGAGAAAGGAAAAAAAAATGCACGAAACAATGTAAGATTTTTTACAATATCAATACATCATTTAACTATCATTCATTTTTATATGGTCCTCCGCTATTAGAAAAATAATTCTTCTTACTGAATTTTTGAACCACTAGCAGGATAGTGCATCTTTCACAAGTTCACAACCAAAGCTGCACCTTAACTAGGTCTTATATCCTATCATTTTACAACCGTAGCTCTCCTGATTTAGAAAAATATATATATATATATATATATATATAATGTAAAAATTTAATACATTATCAATTTATTATTCATCATTCATTTTCTATTATTATTGGAGTTAAGAGTTCCAAACAAATTATGACTTATGAGAGAGAATAAAAAAAAATTTGAATTTTGAATAAAAAATTCTCATAGAAATCGTGAAAACATAATTAATATATATAATATGTAACATGCCCATATAATTACTAGACACACAAGCAGTCCACCATGCAATTATAGCAGTAACCCACATATAAAATAAAAAGGTTCCTTTATACATATATAATTTATTTTTTAAGAGGGGAAGTTTGACAAAACTTATGAGAAAACATTGTTATTATTAATTGGTAATTATTCTGTATGTTTACTCAACAAAAAAGTCAAAAACTTAAACATGTGGTGTATTGAATAGTGGCCCATTTTGGCCTAATAGATTCACGAAATAATTGATATTTGATACAAGTCTAAATCAAAACCCACCATGCACCATTAAATTAAAAAGCAAAAGATATCTGCAGTGTACGGTAAAAACAAGTTTGTCACATGTAATACCAAGTTCATGGCAATCTCAACAAATTATAATAGTAAATAAAATGACAGCACAGGTTTATATATATATATATATAGGAAATATATGTACACTAATGTATTAGTTTTATACATTGTCAATATATTATTTATTGTTCATTTTTAATTATCATTGACTCTTCAAAAATGGTGAATGATATATCAATTATGTATAAATTTTTACACAGATAATACATAAATATTACAATAAATAAATATATATATCAATTAATTCATTAGCATAATGATAACTTAAACGAAAGTGGGAGCAGCGAAGTGCTTTACAATATGCCAAATCATTGTATGTAGAAAGAGGAGATGACAAAGAAAGTGAGTACACTTAGAACCCCTTTACTACATGGAACAATATTTTCTTTCACTTTAATATTATACATTATTATTAAAAAAATTACATAATCATCGATCATTTCTATTTTTGTTAAGATATGAATAATAGATGATCTGGCAAGTGTAAAAAATACATTTTTAGCATATTTCTTTAACCCTTGCAAGTTGCAACGGCTCACACAACACAAGGAAAAGTTACCCATGAATTGGAAAACGAGAAAGGAAGTGAAAAAGAAATCTATGACACTAGTTTTTTTCAACTTTTTATTAAATAGTTTAAAGTTTATATAAAGTTCACAAAACAATTCATTAACTTCGTCTTTAAAATGATATTAACATATTTACTCTACTTTTTCACTAATTACAATTTTCTCAATAACTAGGTGAATAGAATCAAATAAAATGATAAGAACAATTTTTAAAATCATGTGAGATCAATACAAATTTGCAATGCTTTTATAGTAGATTATATTGAAATATTTTATTGAAGACATCAATACTAAGTGAAATCAGATACATTAAATGAATGATATTATAATGCTCAACATTGATCAGTGAGTTTTTTCTTAATCATTTATCCTATGATTTTTCGTGGTTTATTTTTCTTAAACAACATTCATACATATTCAAATCACATAAGGTGCGTCTCTATCATCTTTTCTACAATAGAAGTTACTCCAACTTTCCCCCTAATGTATTCATTTGAAATCTTATTTTGTGCAGTATGTCTACTCATCTGGTACAACATTCTGATTTATGCTATATGAAATCTATTTTCTTATTGACATTTTTATCACCTAACACTCACTTATATAACATTTTTATCATGTAAAGTTTAAGTGACATCTTTTTATCATATATGACAAATGAAGTACTAAGCCGTTTCATCAAATTCGCTTGAATCCTATAATTCATATCTCCATCAATTATCCTAACATCTTATATGAATTTGTTTGATAAGTCACCCACCCTAACCACTTAATCACCTTATAACTCCTAACACTTTATATGATTGACTCAAAATACCTAATTCTAATAACTTGCAACATAATATAATCATCAGTTTTTACTTCTATATTAGAGTTTATCTGCCTCTTATTAAACTTACATTCCGTATATTCTATCTTTCTTGTATGGAATTGATGAAACAAATTATCCACTTACCTAGTTGTGAATTTAGGCCACTAAAATGTCCACATAAGAAAAGGTGTCTATTGACACGTTATCCTCATTTATTGCAATGTAGGCATTTACAAAGCATTAAACCGATTATCATCATGTGTTTGTACCAAGAAGAAAAAAGAGAAATAAACTCTATAAGAATATCTATAACAACAATATATCTCATCATATCAAAAGATAATTTATTTCCTCTAGTCAGTAAAAATGTGACATGTGTACTGTTTTGTTTATTTTTAAAAATAGTTTTATAGAAAATGATGAAACATGACACACGTCATGATTTACTAGTAAGAATAGATAACTTATCTCCTTATACCAGGAGATACTTCATTTCCATTATATATTTACCACTTATTTGAAATAAAATCAATTAAATTTTAAATTATTAATTATGAGGATTTTGTTAATAGTTAATACTATTCGTCTTGCACAATTTAATATTTTTTTCTAGTAAAAGAGAGGGACCATGTTGAGTTACTCAACTTTTAGTAGTAGGAAAGAAAAGGGTGTTATGACAGCACATAAAAAGGCTAATCCTAATCAGATTCAAGGTTAACATGGGGTGGGGATACATGTTTTGCATTACTCTCGGAAACAATCATTACAAGAGAGAGTTAATTCTTTTCATTGGAGATGTTGAATTCAAAACGTGTGTCGGTTAATCTAGAGGGGCTTGAGTCCCTTAAGCATGTCATTATGAGTTTCATCTCAAATTTCATATGTATAAGATAAAATCTTCACAACATATTAATTTAATTTTAATTAAAATTTAATTACAAATGATAGCAATAAAATTATAAATACATTTATCTCTAAATATAATATGATATATATATATATCCACACCAAGTTTTTCTCATATTATTAGGAAATTGTGAATCATTCCCTCTATGGAAGGTTTAGTATATCATATTTGGATGGGCATATTTGTGTTGGACAATGACAACCAACTAGTATTAATAACCAATTAAAGAAATGGTGTCTCTAAACTTTATTTCATGCATTCTATAAAAAGTGTCATCTAAACAAATCCATCCTTACATAAAATAGATGGTCTTGTCTTTCTTATTTACAAGAGCAGAACATATATGCTTTGGAAGTATAACATCAAACGGAAGAGTAAAAGACATGGTATAAAACTAAACATATGAAATTTCTTGAGACCTTAAAAATTGTTTAAGAATCAATGGATTTATGTTCAGATATTGAACAACTAAATAGAACATTACAAAAGGGGAAACTCTGCAAACAATCCTACAAAAACCTGCCTACAAAGGTGGATGGTTGAAAATTTCCACCTACAAGGAATTTCCAGATGCAATAGAGCCTTATCAGGTATAAAATCATGCTTATTACATGGCACATCTAACAACCTTTGAAACTCACTGAGACACACATATAGCAATTAATGTTAACAACCAAGGTGGAACATCCTTTTTATGCAGTAACTGGAACCTTATTCTGTTCCCCCTTGGCAGCTTTTGAAGGTTTTTCAACCACAACATTCTGAGGTTTCTCAATTCCTTCAATATTCGTTATCCTTAACTTGGTCAATTCCTGGAGATGATAACCATGCATTAAGCAGATTAATATAAAAAATGTTATGAAATTACATTTGATTAATGATTCATTTCCAACACACCTGACGATGCCCTCGAGTTCTTCGGTAATTCTTCCTTCTCTTTTTCTTGAAAATGATTACCTTAGCATCTAATGCCTGATATAAAGGGGAAATGAGCACACATCTAAGTGCATAGAAAGAAAGAAAACAAATATACAATGATTCCAATATTAGAAATAATACAATTATAATGTAATACTGAAAACAAAAAAAGCAAAATGTTACCATTGTAAGGAATATCTTGGTCAAAAAACCCAAAAACATGTAATAAAACTTTACAGGTTATCATACTATTAGAGTAAATTTATATGCCATGAGTTGCATGTAGAGGATGAGCCTCGACACAACGGTGAAGTTGTTTCCTTGTGACATGAAGGTTATGGCTTCAAATCCTGAAACAAGCTCTCCACTTGCAAAGGTAAGGCTACGTACATCTACACGTGCACTAGGGCGACCTTTTTATACATGAGTTCAAGTAGAGAATAAAATATTTTCTGATATAAGAAGATAAGTTATTTCCTAAAAATCATGACATGTGTCAGATTTAATCATTTTCTACAAAAATATTTCTAAAACTAACAACAATTCACATGTTAGGAGGAGATAAGTTATCTTGTGTTATGAGGAGATACTTTATTCTCATTAGTATTATATAATTCTTTTTAATTTTTTCAAACTAGAGGAAATCATGTCATCTAGTCACAGTTCTGATTCCATTCCATAATTGCATCAAATAAAGCAATTGCAACCCAGATTCAAGTATGCAGACATAAAAAAACAAGGAATTGTCATTCTATACATGTACCATTAATTGATTTTAACTCCCATCATAAGAAAAGTAAAAGGTTGTGCATATTTGCGGAAATTTAATTGAACTAGAAAGTTCAACAATTCAGACTTACATGCTCCTCAACAACAGCATGAACAGCTGCACCTGGAACTGTCGGTCTGCCAACTATTGTCTGACTATCTGAGCCAACCAACAGAACTTTGTTCAGAATCAGCTGCAGTGAGCAAAGAGTACAATGGAATATAAGCTGTTGATTAATATAATTTTTATGGCATACTTCTAACGATGCATATTATATACTGCTATCACCCAGACAGTGTATCTCGAACTAGGCCAAAATGAGTAGTTCATAGAACTACCAAAATGGTATGGAAAAATTGTAATAGCCAACATTTAAGAACTAACATCTTCTGGCATACTTCAAATGATGCATGTTATACATCTGTAGTACTGAACAAATTTTGGCATAAAAAAATGTTCAAATAAGAACTAACATTTAGAAATTTTAAGAGATTGCTAAAACATATTAAATTTTAGTTAGCACTCTAATTTGGCAAGAAGAGATTCCAAAAATCTGAGTATATATAGTATAATGCAAATGAAAGCATGTACTAGCTCTTATTCAAATGAGCATCACTTCTAAGTTTTTGTCTTAAAAATGAGGTAAATAGAAGCATAATTTTCAGAAGGAAGAATATGAAAATAGTCAGGCATGTGTATTACCATTTAAAAGGCATTGGGGGAAGAAAGTAAAAGTTGGATTTAAGAATACTTTTAATATTAAATAGATCTCATTCTTTGCACTAAGCAATATCATGTTTCAATCATTAATTCAGTAAGACAATAATGGCACCAAACTATTCAACACTCAGTTGTCCTCCCCACTCCACGGGTTACTTCACAAAAAATCGAACAGGTTTACGAAATAAGCAAGAGACAACATTGGCAGCATCTTAAAACAAAGACAAATTATATTATTGCTAACAATCCTTATCTCCATTAGTACATTAACATGTTACCATGAAATTAAACCAACTGGATAGACACAGAGTTATAACACAAGTCACACAGTGATTCACAAATTCTTCGAATTATGGTCATATTTTCCCGCAAATGCGACAAAAGCAATGTACAAGAGTGTTAGTTAGTACAAATGTACGTAAACAAAAGAAAAGGGTCACCTACCTTATCATTCACTTCACAAAATTTCAACCTTTCAGTGAAAATGCTGTCCCTATTGCTCACTTTAAACTGGTGCGACCCAATCTACACCAACAAAAAAACCCAATCACGAAAAGTAACCTTTTTTATGAAACAAAGATGTACACATGAAACAATAAGTTAGGAAAATGAAAACCTGAACAACAGCGAAAACAGGTTCATATGGCTTAAAAACACGATCATCATTATGAAGGGGTCCAACAACTTTGTATCCAATATCTAATGCTTCTGCTTCTTTCTCCTCTTCAGTATACACCTTCTTTCTACTTGACACAGATGCATTTTCATCATCATAACCTTCTCCCTCTTCGCCACTTTCATAATCTTCTTCATCTTCGAAATCCTCTTCATCTTCATCTTCTTCTTCTTGATCACTACGGTCTTCGACTTTGTTGCTGTGATTGCTTGTTTTATCAGAAGAGAAGTGGCGTGAGTTGGAGCATTGTGCAAAAGCAGAGAGGGGTTTGGTGAAAATGGGAAGAGAGGTTGATGGGTTTGGAAAATGAGAAGAGAAAGAGAGAGATTGAAGAGATGGGTGTGTGTTTCTGAAGAGAAAGGTTGTAGCTTGGCGAGTTAAAGCTTTGAGGAGATACCTGCTCCTATTCGCCATTGAAAGAAGCTTGTTGTTGTAGAAAACACCAACCTAGGTTTTTGATTTCTCGAAGGAACAACACTTGTTGCTACACCGAAGCCCACAAACTAAAGAGCCTGAACTGTGAAGAAGGAAAGCCCATGGAACATGACCAGATTAATTTATAATCTGGCCCATTTTTTATGTATTTTGTTTTTTTTAATTAGGTAAAAATATTATTTTAGTGTCAACCTATTATTTCTCATTTCTTGGATCAAATTAAGACAAACAAAAAAATTAAAGAATCAAAGTAAGACGACAATGAACTTAAGGAACGATAATTTATTACTAAGAAGTTCTAATTATTTGTTTGTCCAGGAAAAAAAATAAAGGTTCATTTGATATTGATCCTTGTAGAGTGAAATAGCCTACACCATGCATAAAATGATAAAAGACCTTCCTTACAACTCATGCATTACTTGTTTGTTTTTGGTATAAAAAATAGAAATTATTATATGCATTTAATATAATTTATTTGCTACTTATTTTTTTTAATTTCCCACAATTATACTCACACCGAGACAATTATGTCAAAATTAAGTAAAATTTTACCTAAGTAAAATTTTACCTACCAGTTATAAATGTAATATAACACTTTGTGAATGGTGAGTAATATATGTGTTACTTATATTTAGAAGACAATGTTGATTAAACATGAATGATAGATCATACCATTAGAATGTAAAAAACTAACATACGTCTTTCTCTCCTCAAATTATTAAATAAAGGACAGATATATAAATGATTAAATGGTGTGCCGGAACATGTATTGTGGAAAGAAAAAGACAAATAAAGAGCAGCAAAAAACATTAGCTACATTGTTGAAACTTGAAAGCATGCAACATTTCCTGTGGTAGGCCCATAGGGATAAAAACATGACCTATAAAACTCAGCTTCAGCAAATAAAAATCATTAAACAACTCTAGCTTGGTTCTCGTGTGTAAGTTACACTACATATCAGGGTGCTGTTCAAGGAAGAATAAATCCTCTGATGAAATGTCCATCTGATTCTGAAATACCAAGGGTCACACACGTTAAAACCCAATGCTTATCTGCATAATTCTGCTATACAGTTGCATCTTGCTGTAATTTCAACTTTGCTCCTGCACATTCTTCAGCTCTGCCTTAGATGAGGTCTTGAACTTGTCCTACTGATCCCAGTAGTTTCTTAGCTGAGACATATGCAAGAGAAGCTCATCCCTTCCGACTCCAGACACGCTGCTCGTCATAATCCATGCAGGATGTTGCTTGTAGTTTTCTCTGATGAACTCTTGAAAATCCCTAATGTTCTCATCAGGCCGTTTTCCCTTTGTTACCTTCATTTTGTCACATTTTGTGAAAACAAAAGTGATTGGTATCTGAAAATTCAAAGAAGTTTAATTGGAACAGTTTCAAATATAACTATCTTAAAAAGCAATAATTTAGGAACAATATAAAAAAGAATCATACCTTATTGCGTCCAAGCCAATTTGCACAATCTAAGTCGATCTTTTGAGGTGGAACACTTGCATCAATGAGAAGCAAGACACCCACCAGAGTGCTCCTGTTCAGAAAGTACCCTTTTGTGAATGAGGACCAATCCATTTTAGCAGCTTCAGGTGCTTTAGCAAAGCTGCATAGAACTCGGAAATCAAAACATGCGAGGAGATGTTCTTCATTCGATCAATTAACAATAACACAATACCAATCACTAACGCACAGTACATTCAAATTCAGAAAAGGGGGAAATGTAGAGCAAAAACATAATTGAAGAAAGTGGAGGCCAATCCTGCTAATTGGGCAATTGTTGAGCATTTTCAAAGAAACTTCAATTACTATTAATCAACTAAAGAAACTTAACAAGGAGGATGCGCAGCTCCAATGTTTTAGCAAAAATTTTCTTCTCCCTAACAAGCATGCATACCTATATTCTGCATCAACTTGCTTCTTCATTCATCAAGGAAATACTCAATCTAGATGAACTCCGTTATGGATTATACTTTGCAATTTCATCCCATTTAAAAGTGTAATTTCCCGGTTCCCTATATATTATATACTTACAATAGTTCTACGTCAACCTATACATAAATACTTTGTAAATTTGAATTTACATATTTTGCCCCCATGGAGTAATTTTTTTGAACCAGTCATGTTTAGAACAAGATAAACAAACAACTTCATTACTTGTACAACTAAATTTGTTAAGATTCCATCTCAAAACCAATTGGCAATAAGAGGAGTAGCCCAACAGGTATTTAAACTATTCCCGAGATAATGAGGTAGGCGATGTGGGACTTACTTCCCAACATGCCCCCTCCACATAAGTCTGCCGGACCAGGCGAAGGGTTACCTTTGACCCATAACTAAAAGACATCTTTTGGCTCATAACAACCGGAAAGAAGTTAGGCTCTAGCTCTGATACCATATTAAGGTTCCATCTCAAAACCAACTGGCAATGAGAGGAGTAGCCCAACAGGTGTTTAAACCATTCCCGAGATAATGAGGTAGGCGATGTGAGACTTACTTCCCAAAATTTGGATATCTAATTATGCACCAAGCTGGTCACACTCTATGTGCCAAGCTGACTGAGAATGCAGAGTCAAGATGCATCAAGCTGGTTAGGATCAGTTTAATTTCAGCTGGGTTATTGCTCCAAGACACTATGCATTTGATCTTATTTCCATCCAGATACATCAATGAATCTGTACATATAGTCTGGACTGATTCCTTTCATAAGCTATTTTTAGATACTCTAAGTTAGTTATTGGCAGTTATCTTTTCCTGCCAATTCTTGATTTCTATATATGTACATTTTGTAAAACAGTTTTGCAGATAATTCAATACATTGAATACTCAATTGAGTTTCACATTTCTCTGCTCTCTTCTTCACAAGAATCTTCATTCTTCTTCTTCTTCGATTATTGAGATGGTATCAGAGCTATTTCAACTCTGATTCGTCTTCCATTCTTCGAAATCTCAAGTTCTTCATTTCTTCCTTCTACAATTCTCAGATCATTCACTGATTCTTCTTCAAATCTTATTTTTCATTCCTTTGCAATGGCGAATCAGAGCTATGAAGATTTCAATGTAAATCCTTCAAATCCCTACTTTCTTCATTCAAGTGAGAATCTGGCACTTGTTCTCGTTTCTCCTCTTCTAAATGGTAAGAATTACCACTCTTGGTCAAGAGCAATGAAATTAGCTCTCCAATCCAAGAACAAATTGAGGTTCATAGATCAAAGCTTGCCTCAGCCATTGATGACACATTTTCTGCACGGACAGTGGATTAGATGCAACACCATGGTTATGTCATGGCTTCAACATTCTGTTGAAGAAGCTATAGTAAAATCCATTCTCTAGATTGATGATGTTGTGGAAGCTTGGAGAGATCTTCATGACAGATTCTTTCAAGGTGATGTATTTCGCATAGCTGATTTACAAGAAGAATTTTACAGATTGAGCCAAGGTAATCAATCTATTTCTGACTATTTCACTCAATTAAAGACTCTTTGGGAAGAAATAGAGAATTTCAGGCCATTAGGACATTGCAAGTGTACTTGCTCTTGTGGTCAAGCTGAGTTAATGCAGAAATATAGGGATCAGGACTATGTGATCTGTTTCTTAAAAGGATTAAATGAACAATACTCCCAAGTGAGATCTCAGATTATGTTAATAGAGCCTTTACCCTCCATAAGCAAGGTGTTCTCTATGTTAGCACAACAAGAAAGGCAATTCAATGTGCCAATTTCCTCAACCATGACTAGTGATTTTAAGGCCTTCACAATTCAATCATAGAACAATGGACAATTCAGAAATAATCCAAGTTTCTCCTCGAATCGAGGAAGAGGAAATCATTTTCATAAAGGAAGGGGTAGATTTCCATACAAAACTTTAGGAAGAAATCAAATGGGAAGGTTCTACACATTTTGTGAGAGAACTAATCATACTATTGATACATGTTTTCTCAAACATGGATATAACAATAACATGTAAAATAAGATGGTGAATAATGCCTCTGGTTTTTTCAATAGAGGAAGGACGCAATCAGGGTGATCATTCACTGATTCTTCTTCAAATCTTATTTTTCATTCCTTTGCAATGGCGAATCAGAGCTATGAAGATTTCAATGTAAATCCTTCAAATCCCTACTTTCTTCATTCAAGTGAGAATCTGGCACTTGTTCTCGTTTCTCCTCTTCTAAATGGTAAGAATTACCACTCTTGGTCAAGAGCAATGAAATTAGCTCTCCAATCCAAGAACAAATTGAGGTTCATAGATCAAAGCTTGCCTCAGCCATTGATGACACATTTTCTGCACGGACAGTGGATTAGATGCAACACCATGGTTATGTCATGGCTTCAACATTCTGTTGAAGAAGCTATAGTAAAATCCATTCTCTAGATTGATGATGTTGTGGAAGCTTGGAGAGATCTTCATGACAGATTCTTTCAAGGTGATGTATTTCGCATAGCTGATTTACAAGAAGAATTTTACAGATTGAGCCAAGGTAATCAATCTATTTCTGACTATTTCACTCAATTAAAGACTCTTTGGGAAGAAATAGAGAATTTCAGGCCATTAGGACATTGCAAGTGTACTTGCTCTTGTGGTCAAGCTGAGTTAATGCAGAAATATAGGGATCAGGACTATGTGATCTGTTTCTTAAAAGGATTAAATGAACAATACTCCCAAGTGAGATCTCAGATTATGTTAATAGAGCCTTTACCCTCCATAAGCAAGGTGTTCTCTATGTTAGCACAACAAGAAAGGCAATTCAATGTGCCAATTTCCTCAACCATGACTAGTGATTTTAAGGCCTTCACAATTCAATCATAGAACAATGGACAATTCAGAAATAATCCAAGTTTCTCCTCGAATCGAGGAAGAGGAAATCATTTTCATAAAGGAAGGGGTAGATTTCCATACAAAACTTTAGGAAGAAATCAAATGGGAAGGTTCTACACATTTTGTGAGAGAACTAATCATACTATTGATACATGTTTTCTCAAACATGGATATAACAATAACATGTAAAATAAGATGGTGAATAATGCCTCTGGTTTTTTCAATAGAGGAAGGACGCAATCAGGGTAATTGGGGACTGGATATATCTCAAGAAAAGGGAACCTCATCCTTTAATGATGATCAGATCAGAGACATTCTGATGTTGCTTGAAAAGACTAAGAATGAAAATAGCCAAATTGCTGTAAATTCTGCTAGTTCTAATGGAGCAGTAGTGAACACAGTTGTGAATCCTTCTTCACCAGGTAATATTTGTCTAGATTGGTTGATTGATACTGGTGCTACTGATCATATTACACATGATTTGAGCATTTTGAGTAACCAAAAATCCATTTCCCCCATTCTAATTACTCTGCCAAATGGTGCACGAGTTAGTGCATCCATAAGTGGAACTATTGTTTTAGTACATTCCCTTATTCTTGTTGATGTCTTGTATGTGCCACATTTTCATGTTAATCTGATTTCAGTTAACAAGTTAATTCAGTCTTTGAATTGTCACTTAATCTTTCATCAAAATTCTTGTGCCATTGTGCAAAATTCTACTAAGCAGATGATTGGTTCAGCTAGACTTCTTTGTCATCAACGTAGTGCCTAAAGTCCAAAAATCCATACACAACTCTGCTCACAACATTGTTTCTGAGTCTACTAATGTTTTTAATCTTTGGCATTTACATTTTGGCCATGTATCCACTTTTGTTATGCAAGTGTTATCAAGTTTATTCCCTGTTATTCCTTCTTGTAACAAACAGGTTGTGCCTTGTGATATATGACATATGTCTAGACAAAAGAAGTTGTCTTTTTGTAATAGTCAATCCAATTCAAATAAATGTTTCCAATTACTTCATGCTGATATATGGGGCCCTTTTTCAGTTAATTCTATGTTAGGTCACAACTACTTCCTCACTTTAGTTGATGATTTTACACGTTTCACTTGGGTTATCATGATGAAAAATAAAAGTGAAACCAGACAGCACATTATGCAGTTTGTAGACCTTCTTGAAAATCAGTTTGACACTAAGCTCAAATGTCTTAGAAGTGACAATGGTCCAGAATTTTTAATGAATGATTTTTTTACCCTTAAAGGAATCATTCATCAAAGGTCATGTGTGAGCACCCGTCAACAAAATGGTGTAGTTGAAAGAAAACACCAACACATTCTTAATGTGGCTAGAGCTATTCTTTTTCAATCACATTTGCCTAGTAACCTTTGGAATTTTTCTATTCAGCATGTTGTGCATATAATCAACAGACTACCTAGTCCTTTACTGAAGAACTCATGCCCTTATCAGCTACTCCATGGTAGTCTGCCTACTTTAGAGTCTCTCAAGGTGTTTGGTTGTCTAGCTTATGCAAGTACTCTTACTTCTAGTAGGGGTAAGTTTGATCCTAGAGCTAGGAAATCTGTTTTTCTGGGATATAGAGAAGGAACCAAAGGTTATTTGTTGTATGATCTTAGTTCTCATGAAATCTTCCTTTCTAGAGATGTTGTTTTCTATGAAAGTCACTTTCCTTTTCACTCATCTGAATCTTCCTCTCCTACTCCTCTCACCTTTTCAGATCCTAATTTCACTCCATTTATATATGATTCCAATCATCTTGAGTCACCAACTATTGACATGTCTAACACAAACCACTTTTCTCCTCCACACACATCAAACACAAACCAAAATCCTCCATATGAGTCTGTCCCTCCTACTATTCCACTCAGACAATCCAAAAGGACCAGAAAACCCCCTTCGCATTTGAAAGACTATCATTGTCATCTTGCTAAATCCACTAATGTTGAGTCCCCAACTTCTCCAAGTGTTCTTTATCCTTTGTCCTCTGTCTTGAGTTACTCAAAATGTTCAGCTGGTTACAAGAATTTTTGTTTCACTATTACTGCCAACCCTGAACCAACCACATATAAACAAGCTTCCAAATTTCCTCATTGGCAAGATGCTATGAAAACTGAGTTTCAGGCTTTTGATCAGAATCAGACTTGTCTCTAGTTGAACTTCCACCCGGGAAGGTTCCCATTGGTTGTAAATGGGTATACAAGAGCAAGTATCATGCTGATGGCACTCTTGAAAGGCACAAAGCTAGGTTGGTTGCCAAGGGATATAATCAATTAGAGGGTGTGGATTATTTTGACACTTTCTCTCCAGTAGTCAAGATCACCACAGTTCGTGTTGTCCTAGCATTAGCAGCCATCAAGTCATGGTTTTTGGAGCAACTTGATGTGATTAATGCATTTCTTCATGGAGATTTGCACGAAGAGGTATACATGGTCCCTCCTCCTGGTTTGCCTCTACTTGATGCATCTCATGTTTGCAAATTCCACAAATCCTTATATGGATTAAAGCAAGCAAGTAGGAAATGGCACACTACTTTGTCTTCTGCTTTGATTTCTCTAGGTTATTGTCACTCACCGGCAGATCTTGCCCTTTTCACTAAGTCATCTCCCACTTCCTTTACAGCCATCTTAGTCTATGTCGATGGCATGGTTCTAACTGGTGACAATTTGGTAGAGATCAATCATGTTAAGACCTTTCTTGACCAATCCTTCAACATCAAGGATCTTGGTTCACTGCGTTTCTTTTTGGGCTTGGAAATTGCAAGAACCACATAGGGCATTCACCTTAATCAGAGGAAATATGCCTTATCCCTCTTAGAAGATTCAGGGTCTTTGGCCTCCAAACCTGCTAAGGTTCCCTTTGATCCTTCCCTCAAACTCCAGCTTAACCAGGGTACTCCCTTCACTGATGTTTCTTGTTATAGAAGGCTTGTTGGGAGACTGCTATATCTCACCATTTCTAGGCTAGACATCGCTTACGTTGTTCAGCAATTGAGCTTGTTCATGGCCAAACCAATGGACATCCATTACAAGGCTGCTTTCAAGGTCCTTCACTATCTCAAATCCTCACCTGCACAGGGTCTCTTTTTTCTCCTCCAAATCAGACTTTCATCATGCAGGTTTTGCTGATTCTGATTGGGCTTGCTGTTTGGATACAAGAAAATTCATCACTGGTTTTTGCATTTTCCTTAGGTCATCCCTTGTTTCCTGGAAGTCCAAGAAGCAAAACATGATTAGTAGGTCTTCTTCAGAAGCTGAATACAGAGCCCTTGGTAGCTTGGCATGTGAGCTTCAATGGCTTCAATATCTCTTCTCAGATTTGCATATCACGATGTCCAAGCCTGCTTCTGTTTACTGCGACAACAGGTCTGCTATCTATCTGGCTCACAATCCCGTTTTCCATGAGAGAACCAAGCATATCGAGATTGATTACCATGTGGTTCGTGAAAAGGTCCAGAAAGGTCTCTTAAATCTCATGCCTATTGCTTCTTCTGATCAACTGGCTGATGTGTTCACTAAACCCTTACCTGCATCTCTTTTTCTATCCTTTGTTTCCAAGTTGGGATTGTGTTGCATCCACCATCCAACTTGAGGGGGGTGTTGGATATCTAATTATGCACCAAGCTGGTCACACTCTATGTGCCAAGCTGACTGAGAATGCATAGTCAAGATGCATCAAGCTGGTTAGGATCAGTTTAATTTCAGCTGGGTTATTGCCTCCAAGACACTATGCATTTGATCTTATTTCCATCCAGATACATCAATGAATCTGTACATATAGTCTGGACTGATTCCTTTCATAAGCTATTTTTAGATACTCTAAGTTAGTTATTGGCAATTATCTTTTCCCGCCAATTCTTGATTTCTATATATGTACATTTTGTAAAACAGTTTTGCGGATAATTCAATACAATGAATACTCAATTGAGTTTCACATTTCTCTGCTCTCTTCTTCACAAGAATCTTCATTCTTCTTCGATTATTGAGAAAATTTGACACAAATCTAACATCTACATACACACTGTGGGTGCAATTAAGAGAGCTTATAAAGAGTTAGTTTGAGCTTATGAGAACAACTTCTGAAAATAAATTTATAAAAATAGCTTACAGCCTTCCCACAAGCTCTTTTTCAACTTATTTTAATAAGCTCATGAAATAAGCTCTTTTTAGCCTATGTCAAAGAACCATATTGAACAAGTGCTTAATTAAGTTGCTTGCTCAAACAAACATCAAACTGAAGTATCCACACAAACATCAAACTACAAAAAATAAGAAGAAAAAGAACACATTGAAAGCTATTAGCTGTGACTGACCCATAACCAGGTAAATCAACAAGGTACCAACTTTTGTTCACCAAGAAGTGATTGATAAGCTGCGTCTTCCCTTCAATCACAACAAACAAACAAAAACACATCAAAAAAGCTAGAATCACTTCAAAAAACCCTAAAATGTATTGAAAACTAAAAAAACAAAATAAAAAAACCTGGTTTCTTAGAAGTAAGTGCAATCTCTTTCCTTCGAACTAGTGAATTAATAAGAGAAGATTTCCCCACATTGGATCGACCAAGAATAGCGAATTCAGGTCGATCATCAACGGGGCAATCCCTAGCTCGAGCACTACTCTTTATAAACTCAACTTCCTTAACCTTTGCATCTCCGGCGTAGGGTCCCACCACGATGTTGGAACAAGGTAGAATCGCTGAGTCGGTGACGTCACTGGGTTCAATTCCGGGTGGGATGAACAGGGCGGTGTCGTTTTGAGAGAGGGGTGAAGAATAAGAAGAAGGGTTTGTGGTTTTGGAAGCTGAGGTTGAATGGGAAAAAGGGTGTCGAAAAGAGATGAGAGAAGGAAGGGTTTTGGTTTTGGGAATGGAAAGTGAAAAAGTGTGGGTTTGGGTGAGTGGCAATGAAGAACGAGGGATTTGAAGGGAGAGGCTGAGGATTCTACTTCTCATGGTTTTTCACTGCTCTAACTATGTTCTGAAACACTCATTAGGGGTACCGATAGGGTCTTTATAACGGCGTCGTTTACAAAGTATAACGGCCTAGTGTGAGAGAAAAGAAGCTATAAATCTAATAAACATGTTGTTTCGTAATCACAATTATAAGCTGAAATTTGAGACTTCTTATTGACTTTCAACAATTATGTACTAGTTAATAATCTTTTTTTATGTTTAAGTGCTTCCTTTGCATCAATTTTCACATTTGGTTATGCTTTCCATTTCTATGTCTTTTAACAAACTTTGCATCAATTGTTCTTGAGATAGGGAAGGGGATATGTGAACTTCAAGGTAACTTTGTTATTGTCTTCTTTTATTCCTTCAAAATGCTTGATTTTTTTTTGTATTTTCATGTATTTGTTAAAATGATTGATTGTTTTCTTCTCTTACAAATTTTTGTGGTACCCCCTTGATTTTCTTTATACATTGTTGCACTCCAAGATTAGTTATATTAGATTAAGTTACATAAAGTAGCACGGACTTCAATAGGAAAAACTAAGGCAGATTCTATGATACATTCTTGATAAGTTAGGGTGACCACTAAGCAACATTTTATTTACGGGAACACATCTTCTATCTCAAAATAAGAGATAATAACTCTATATATCTCTCATGGGGTATAAGTATACTTATTTTATGACGATAGAATAACAAAATGGGTTACACGTGAGGAATATATTGGTGACCCTATTATAATTATTGATTTTTTTTACTTTATGTACAACAAGAAATTAATAAAGATGGACTAAAAGACAAAACAAAAAGAATGAGAGCATATGTGGAAACAATACAACTCGTATCCTGCACATTTTCCCTCCAGCTCTGCTTAAAAGTTAGTTATATAATCACCTAAACAAAACTTTTATCTTCCTTCAATGTCTTTACTTCCGGCAACAACTTTACGGTGGCGCTTAGAACCAGATATCCTATCTCTGCTACGTTTTCCAGGGTCTGCTATATCGGATGAAGTTATGACCTTATCGGGTAACGACGTTTCAAGCACAGGCAATGGAGGTGAGGGTGGGGGTGGATGAATGCGAGCACCGGGTGCTGCGAGCTGCAGCAATAAATCCCTGTGGTATTTCTGTAAGCACAAGATATATTTGAATTACAGTAAGGTTGGCAATAATGTTGATTTGCATAAATAATATACCATCCAAGTAAAAGACACAAGTCAAGAACCATTGAGTCAAGAGTTTTTCAGCATAAAAAACCTAAAAGAATGTGGATGCAGTACAGTTTTCATAAAACAATTGGCCATGGAATTGTTAACTAAAACAAAAAAGGGCGACACAGTGCAGAAAGCTCCCACTTAGTGGGGTGTGAGGAGAGTAAATGTGAATTAAAACAAATGCAACAAGATTGTCGACCATAATAATGGAAATGGTCATATCCTTCCCAATCAACTTTAAAAAATGAATGCCAAGTACTTGAATAGTGAAATAGAGGAATGTGTATAACTAAGTGCAGAAACATTTAGAGAAACAAAGACAAAAACTGTGTGGGGAAACAAAGGGATCTCTTTCTACCCACCTACATGGTTGACCACAAATGAGAAAGATTTACAAATATGGAAAGTGCTATAATTGTTACTTTAGCTTATGCTGTCAAAAAAGTGTTCATGAATATCTTTGTATCATTGTATCTTTACTGCATTCCTAACTATTGAAAATGTTCAGAATCAGCATGTACCTTATAGAAAAACTACAGAATCAAAATCTTAATTCTAGTCGGATATACACAACAATAACAACAACAATCAAGCTTTAATCCCACTGAGTGGGGTTAACTACATCAATCGAACAACATCGTAATGTTTTATCATAAATCATGTTCATTGATAAAGCATTGATCTCTATTTTTCCTAATTGTTTCTCCTATGGCTTTTCTTGGCTTCCTTCTCCCTATAGAAATTGGACTAACCTCCATTTGATCTACTCTCCTCATTGGGGAGAAAATAGTTGAGTCTCGGTGCAATGGTAAGGTTGTTTGCCTTCTGACCCAGAGATTATGAGTTCAAATCTTGGAAATTGTTTCTTCACTTCCGAGGGTAAAATTGTATACATCTACCCCTCTCAGACCCAGTAGGTGGGAGACTCATGCACCTGACTGCCCTTTTTATACAAATAAGATAAAATAGTTACCTGAATCACAAAATTGCGCCTTTCACAATCCAGGAACATGTGAAACTTAAAATCCACCGTCGACAAAACTTTGTCCCTGACAGTTGAGAAACTAATCTGGTCCCTTGAAGTAAATCGATCAACTTCATTGAACCAAAGACAAGTTAAGAGGTTGCTAATAGGAACATGCTCTTTTACTATTACACATCCTTCAGGGACATCTGCAATATAGCCATGAAGTTTGAGAAAAAGTTAAGCAAGTGAATCTCTTCCCAGATAGATACACGAAGGAAGTTTCGCCTACCACTTATAAGAGGAAGCTTGGCGTCTGTATATGGGGTCAATCCCTCCTTCTTGTAAAACTCAATCTGAAAGTCAATAGATGCATTATCATACTTTGCAGCAGCTTTATTTGCCTCGGCCTCAACAAATACATCAAAGCGTCTATAATGCTTAGATATTGCAAAAGTTGCATTTGTCCTCCACAAAAACCTAAACAGGTGAAGAGAAGTGATTTAGGTGCCAAAATATTATTATACAAGGATAAATAAAAACAAAGGTTGTATATAGTTGGATATGACGCAGGTATGAAATATGATGCCTAATGCATTACATTTTGGGACATACCCCAGAACAATATAGGAAAAAAAATCAGCAAAAACATAAGCTCCATTTAAATAGAAAATAATACAGTATGTATGAGGATCTTGCTCATGCGGGAACTAATCATTAGACCGTGGGTAGCCACCAAAGTGGAAAACAAGACTCAGAATAGAGCAAATGGAAGAGAAGGATCTAATAAAATCAATTTCAAAATCAGCAGTATTCTGCAGTAAACGTCAACAAAAGAACAACGATAGGCAACTGAAACTGTCAATGTTTCAATTACAGTCTCTGAACGGCAGTTCTATAAGCCGAGATAGGCACTTCACAAGATTCTGGAACTTCATAACACAAATATTAATGCTGTAAGCCTCTAGTATATGTCCTACAGGAAAGTTATTAAAGGTGTTAACTTATAACTTCACTCTTGCCAGCTCCTGGTGAGAATCAATGTTGGTGAAATACCAATTTGAAGAAATGCCTACACCGCATGACAAAAAACAACCTAATTTACGAATTCTAATTTGAAGAAATGCCTTCAATTCCTATAGAATGGGAAATGAGCCAGAAAGTGTAGTGGAGGAGGTTGTTATGCAAGACAGAGGTAGCTCTAACACAGATTGGAAACTTAGCGCAGGGAATTCGTGTAGGAGTGCTGGAATCGTGTAAGATATAAAGAGAACGGGATGGTGGTGGAGAGGTGTCTGATCATTTTGGGTAAACAGGGGATGGCGGAAGCCAAGGGACAGACAAAGCATTCTTGCTTCTCTGATATCTTCTTAATTTTGTCATGTTTTACTTATTTCTGTATATACACTGTACTTGGAGCTTGTTCCTGTTGTTTTCTTCCTATTTTTATTACTTTTAATCCAATTCCTATCAGATTGACGAGTCCATTGGGCACGTCTATGCCCATATTACTAAAAATGTAGAGCACTAAAGCAACAAATTGTCGGGCTTGTGTTATAAGGTACATAGATGTTAAAACGACTTTCATGATTTCGTTCTATTTGTTAGCATAGTCTGTGGGGATAAATTGAAGGTGGGACCAGGGCAGAGTTTGATAAGTGTTGTATTTACGTCATCCTAGACTGTGGTATCATTGGCAAGCAACCTGGTCAAAATTGGAGAACATACAATACGAAAAAATCTACAGCTGAATATCTGGCGACCATTTTAAGGCAAAAAAGCTCTTTGGTAAGGCCATTCATTACATTGCTTCCTTAAAACTTGTAATTACTCCCTAACCCTCATCTATAGGTGATAGAGGGACTTGAGCAGCAAAGCTGCTTCTCGGATCTTGGCAGATGAACCATAAGCTGGATGGTCCTAAGAAGTATAGCATCTACAATATAGCGCAACTGTGACTAAGAACAAAAACTACACGAAAATAAAAAACAACTGATAAAGCAACAGACACATACTGGCAAATTTCAAACTTACATCTTCTAATGCCGCTGTGGAAACTGGAAGTATCTAGTTTAAAACATGTTCTGAGTGTCAATCCTAAACAGGTGGGATATCATATCTATCTCATACAGAATGCCAGACTATGTTTGTAACAAAATGATAGAGGGACGGAAATGAGAATATTTACATCACTTTCATAAAATGAATTGTCTATAGTATTAAGGAGAGAGGAATATATATACCTTTCAAGAATTTGATATGGATCTACAACAAGCTCAAGCTTTCCATCAATCCATATAGAATAGCGAGCATTTGGAACCAACCTATGCAACAGAAGCTTTGGAATCTGTGGAAAAGGTAGTAAAATTTACAAGGTACGTAAAAGTTCTACTCTTTGAACTAGAATACACACTGGTGTCTATGCAATATTTTTTTTTTCAATTCATACAGAATAGATAATTTACATTTTGAATGAAAAGAATCATCACAATGCTGACACAAGGTTCTAGCCAATACTAAGAGGTCAACTGATCTAAGCATCCCCCTCCCCTTTGTGAATATTAGGGATTAGTCAGCATGGCAATAGTAACTCCTTCAAGAGTTCAAGGGAGATTATAAAAAATCATTAAACCACGAGCAAAAAAAGAATTTCCCACAGCAATGATCAGATGTTAAAGATAACGTAAAAAGAAAATCATGAACAAAAATGGCTAAAAAATCGTATGCTAATTTCCATTTCACAGTCACAGTGGTGCTTGCAAATTATATAATTCTGACCTTTCCTGTCCGCCTGGCATCTTTGTAAGGAAGATTACGAGTCACAATAATTCTCCATAAACCAATTTTCTTGCTGATTCCCAGCTTGCCAGAACTTCTCAGATATTTTTCTGTTACTTCATCTACAAACATAATGAAGCATACAGTCTTCCTCGAATAATCACTTATATGTTTTGGCTCATTTATCTCATCAAAATTTCCTGCACGGGATATTTAATTTATATTCAATTACTAGCTTAAACAAGTATATAAGTGCAGAAATCATAGAATACAGACCAAATATGGCTGATGCGACGACCACTCCATTACACTGCTCCACTTCAAGAAGGTCAGCTTCGTCCATGTCAAATCCTGTGTTGTGGCCAGGCTTAATTCCTCTTACAAATCTGATTGATGCAAATGACGATGCAGAATTGATTAATATCAGTAAAAAAGTATGACACGAGAGATATACTTTATTATTGGCACAGACAAATCATACCATAAAGAACATTCCTTAGTCACTATAGAAATCTATAACAGAAGCATGCAACCAAAAGCAAAACCTACCCACAGTGAACACTCATTGACTCTCGTATATTAAAAGAGTCATTTCTCTGCTTCAGCGTAGGAAATCCTCCAAATTCCGAACCACCAAATTCTCCATCTCTACTTAAAATTTCCTCTTGGACAAATGTTAAATTATTAAGAACTGGCGATGGTGATGGGAACTTCGGCATCCGTTCAATGGCTTCTTCCACAGGGAGGTAACATACTGGGCATGCTGAAACACAAACAAGGCAGAAGTTCAGGATAAGACCCACATACAGTACGCACTCTAAAATATATACCAGATCCTCCATGTCATCATGAACTACAAAAATCAAAAGAACTAATACATATATTATTGCAAATTTGTAAATATCAAACAGCCTATAAGAGATATCATAGGCAGCACGTCAAAATAGTGAGAAAAAAAAAACTTACGCCTAGGCCCAGTACGCTTTTTATCAGCTGGTGGGGGAGGAAGTGTGAAACTGTTACATGGATGCCCCGGAGGAAGTTGATAGCCCAAAAAATAGCTAGGGGGAGGAGGAGGAGGAGGAGGAGGAGGAGGAGGAGAAAGCAATGCCAAATTCGTACTCAAGCCTATGGCTTTAACCGCAGTGAAGATCAAGGATGGAGAATCAGGTATAGACACACTGTCACCAACGCTAATGCTATGCACACTGTTTCCTTTTTGAGAATCTTCACCTGGAAGCAAGCCAAATCACAAGCATTATGTTATATCCTAATAATTAAATTAGAACGAAATCAAGTGATAGATGTGAATCACAACTCAAAGCACATGCTGGCAAGCCAAGTAGAGCGAAACAGAAGAACTAGATAGCTATGGCGTTAGCATATTCCAATTTAGATCCTAGTAGAAAAATTGCAAACAATTCCGAAAACTCAAATTGTATTTCTGATAATTGCAACAGCTAGGCAGACTAATATAGCAAGAATAAAATACTTATGCTTTAAACTAGCAGTGACCACATTGCAATCACATATTCAAAACCAAAAAAATAAAAAACAAGGGATCACTTGGGGGAAAATTCCCATATGGAAACTTTTTTTAAGAAGGTTGTTTCCAGTTTAATGTGACATATTTTTGCAAAGCTGATTAAATACTGAAACATGATTTTATGAGAACAAAACAGTTTGTTTTTTTAAAAGAAGCTGGATGTTTCAATTTGATTATTTTGAGTGAATCATATTTTTTTCTCATTTCACCATGTAGAACTAATTATCAAACAAATATTATTAAGCTAAACAAATACCTTGTGTAAGCTTTCTGAGACTCACTAAAGATTAAAGGACGCAGCAAAACAAATTATTTTAAAATCACTTTCATACAAACATAAAGCTGATTCAATGATAACTATAATCACTTATAACAATAATTGATCATAAAAATAATCGATTATAGATATGATCCATTACTGAAATAGTATATTTTTCGCAACCAATCCAAATAGAAAGGGAGAAATGGAGAGACCTTTTGCCATAAACAAAACCCAAATGAAAACTGCAGCAGACACAAGACATAGAAAAAGCATTCCAACCCTCTTGCGGCCAGTAAACTTATAGATCCAAAGGAAAAACCTCTCTTTCTCTTTCTCCTTAATCATCTTTGAAGCTCTGCGTGCTGATGCAAGTGTAGCTGTTTGAACCTGTAACTGTTGCTTATCTAAAGATCCATAACTTCCAGAACGAATTCCCAATGACCCTCCTCCAGACATTGTTGTTTTTCTTATATCTCATTATCATTGAAATTCTCATATGCCCATCTCATTTCTGAATCACCTTCAATTTCTCTTCTTTTCTCTGATTTAACAAAGACCCACTTCACCAATTGGAATGCACTTTGCTTTAGCAATGCCACTTAAACTCAACAATGGAACTAAAAAATTGTTTTTTTATACCCCAAAATCAAATGAAAAAGGGAAGTTTCATAAATAGAAGAGCTGTGCCCAAATCAACTGAGACACGGTTATATTACACTGAAACAGAAACTGGGTCGGAGAAAAAACTCTCCCTTTAATGGTGCTCTTTAGGGTTTTCTGAAATCTGAGACTTGGTGGAAGAAATCCATGGTCATAAAAATGAAGTGATATGTTTTTTTTAATTATTGTTATTTATTATGTCGCTGATCCACAAGTGATGACGATGAAGTGAGAGAAGAAAGTTATAATTTGGGCATTTATATGTAGTAAAGATACAGAATTAAGAGGAAAAAATAGAAACTTCGAAATTTGTAATCTGGTAGTGTGCATGTTGCACAATGTTAGGCCACTTCAGATACTCTCAGTCATAGATAGAGTGTTTTTTTTAGGAAAGGATGAATCAAAGCAACTAAGGCCTAAGCTACCATGTTCCAATAGCTTAGGGTGTTTTAATCATGACTTTTATGTTCATCTAGTTTGGTCTACACTTTAATGAATTTGTTATGGTTGAGTTTGTGTTAGTTTAGTTTAAAAATTCATCTTTGGGTTAGTAATGGATAATGAATATTAAATCTATTTACTGATAATATAAATATGTATATATAGTCAGTGTATTATTTATTATTCATTTAGATTATTATTATTTCGAAAAGTCAATAATAATTTAAAATGAATGATAGATGATACATTAACAATATAAAAAAATCTTACACTATTAGTATATATATCTTTTTCTCATAGATGATTCTCATTTGACTTATTTTTATATCATATATGTTTATTTAAGTATGAATATAGTAATAATATCTACTAAAAATAGATTTATAGATGATGCATTTGATTGTAGCAACCTAACTATTAATGTCATTTTACTTTTTTAATTGTTTTTTATCGACAAATGTTATAATGTTAGTGTTTGTTATGGGCGTGACTCGAATCATCAATCTTCTTCACTTCATCTCCCTCTAATCATCAAACTACCTTATAATTTTATTTCTATTTTTTTATTTTAAAATTTGTTATGAGTGAGATTTAAACCCACAACTTTTTGAATATGTTCCTTAAATTTTCTTACTTTGATCATTAGACCACTACCTTTTTAATTGTTTTTTCTAGTTATTTTTTAGACTTTGTGCAACAAATTTATTGTCAATATGTATGTCATTTCATATACTATTGTTTCTATAACATTTTTTAGCATATATACACATATATAAATGATTCACAAAATATATTTATGTGTGTAGTTTCATATGTGAAATTTCATACGCGTAATAAAAGTAATAATGAAAAAATTTATGAGAAGAATAAATACATTATATATAATCATATATAAGTTTGTGTTTAAAAATTAATCTTTTTAATATTTAGAATTAGTTAAACTCATAAATCTAAAGTCGATTTAGGTTTGAATTCATAAATTAGTCTATCAATATTTGGAATTGGATCAAGAAAAAGTCATACCTTCTATCTATCTATTAACAATATAATAAAAAAAAAATTTTTTTATGTCACATGTCACATCCTCCTCACATGTTTTCCCTGCATACCACATGTCACATCCTCCTCACATGTTTTCCCTTCATGCCACATGTCACGTTCTCCTCACATTTTCCCATCTTAAAATATGCCACATGTCACATTTTCCTCACATTTTCCCAGCTTAAAATGTTCTAAGTTATTAAAAAATTAAAAAAAAAAACTCATTCATGTCACATGTTATTACTATGTACCTTCACACACTATCCTTAATTTTTATATATTTTATATGTTAGTAATTTAATTTATTACTATGTACCTTCCCACACCATCCTTACTTTTTATATATTTTATATGTTAATAATTTAATACTAATTAGCGATTGGTCTATGTTGCCACCCCACCAAAATTGAGTATTTATTGTACCTATGTTTTGTTATGTTAAAATGTAATAGACATTGAGTATTAGATGAGATTGAAATCATTTTTCACATCCAAACTATTTCTTTACACTAAGCTATGTATAATATTTAACGTTTACTATTAATCTAAGAATAATTGCATTGTTACACCTCATCAAAGTTTTGTAACACTTTTCCAATTGAATTTTAATATTTCAGATTCTTTGAATTTTAATATTTCAGATTCTTTGAATTTTAATATTTCAGATTCTTTGAATTTTAATATTTCAGATTCTTTGAATTTTAATATTTCAGATTCTTTGAATTTTAATATTTCAGATTCTTTGAATTTTAATATTTCAGATTCTTTGAATTTTAATATTTCAGATTCTTTGAATTTTAATATTTCAGATTCTTTGAATTTTAATTTTTCTCTATTATAATTGAAAAATCAAATTCCAAATTGAAGTTTTTTATAACTTTTAAATATATTTTTAATAAAAAAACTCAAATTAGTATAATGATTTGATTTCCATTTTTTCATTAAAAAATTGTATTTAAAATTGAAAAAATCATTTCATTTTCTATAAATTTTAAAATATTTATTTTAATAAAAATAATATGGTATCATGTTTTAGACTTTCACTTTGTTATTTCCATTAGAAAATTCAAATTAAAAATTGTCATTTCTTTTTCTTATGTGATTGAATATGCAAATATACAGGTAAGACATGTATTCTTAATAATGTGAATGTATAAGTAACGTGTGTTTTAACTATACGAATGCATGTGTTTTCTTAGTAATGTGAATGTACAAGTAACATGTGTGTTTTTAGTCATGTAAATGCACGGGTCACATATGTGTTCTTAACAATACGAATGCACAGGTAACATATGTTTCTTAACCATATAAATGTACATATAATATGTGTTATTAATCTTGCAGCATAGAAGTATTGTTCGTGCATCGCTGATGCACGGATATCTTGCTAGTTTATAATTAGAATCACAGTCGCACTTATTGATTCTCAATCGGCAGCATCACATGAATTGTGGTGCAAGTAGAGATAATTGGTTGACATTGGGCATCTTATAATATATGATTATTTATTGTGGTTTGTTTAACGTTTGTTCTAACACATCCCAAATCCACATTTTGTTTTTGGGCACAAAAAAAAAATGTGTAGCTTGCACTTAAGATTTTAATGTACAATAAGAACTATATTAAGTTGATTTGATGTTAATTTATTTATTGGATATGATAATATTAATCATCAATCATTTTTAATCGTCTAGATTGATACACATTAATCAAAACGTACATTAGAGAAGTTTAATCATTTATTCTTAGTTGGGTTGGGTTTGATGGTACTTTTACACCTTTTTACAAGTGACACATTTACAAAATGGACCTCGTATTTTTCACAACTAATGATATTGTATTTAATATCATGGTTTTAAGACACCCTAAACCCTAAACAAAAAAATGAGAGAGGGTGAGAGAGAGTGGGTGACCGAAAGAGAGACCTTGAGCAAGGAAGACCATGGGAAAGAGGAAGACTCAGGAATTATGGCCTTGCAAATCAAAATTTTCCTAGGTACAGGAAAAGCAACCAGTCTAGTTCGTTCATCCCAAAAGGCTTTTTCAAGGATTTACAAGCTACTTGTACTTCCTTTTTCTTCACCAATTTCCCTGAAAGCCATGGAGTTGCAGAGATGTGGTCCATTTTCTCAAAATGGGGAAGAGTTGGAGGGGTGTTCATTCCACAGAAAAAGGATAAAGATGCAACATATTTGGCTTTGTTAGATTTAAGCAATCAAATGAGGGGGGTAAACTGTTAAAAGCTTTGGAACAAATTTGGATTGGGAATCTCAAAATCAAAGTCAATAGCCCAAAATACAATAGAGTGGAGGATAGGAAGTCTGAGATGAAAAAAGATCTCTATCAATTCAAATATGAGACCTTCAACAAAACCTGTTCAAACCTACATCAAAAAACAAGTGGGAGCTAACTTAGGAGCATCTTTATCCTGGAAAGAAACTCTCAGTGGCATCCCAAAACCGAAGACTTTTCACAGCGGGAATAAGCAATTGTTTCATTTTTCGGCTCCAGTGGAGTTTATTAAAAAAAACCTATCTGTTTTTCTAGGTGAGTTAAGAAATTGGGAGGATGTGCTTACCATTCATGATTCGCTGATTAATCGAGGGGTGTTGGACGTGAAAGCAATTCCAATGGGGGGAAAGTTGTTTTTGTTCAAAGGTGAAGTTGATGTTGAAAAAAGGTTTGACATGGAGGAAGATTGGTGCAAATATTTTTTCTCCTCCATAAGAAGATGGAATCCCAAAGAAGGAGCAAAAGAGAGAATGATATGGGTCAGATGCATCAGAGTCCCTATTCATGCTTGGACTGTAGAATTTTTTCGTTTTCTTGCCGAAAAAATTAGGGTGTTCATAAAAGTGGATGATAAAACTTTGAACATTGAAAGGCTTGACTTTGGCCGTGTATTGATAGCTACTTCTCAATGGAGCAATGTTGAAGTGAATCAAAGAGTGTTGATTGAAGATTTGATCTTTGATTTGAGAATTTTGGAGGAAGAACCAAGAACCCTATGTTTCCACTTAGCTGTTGCCGGGTTGAACACTGGTAACAAAGGAGCATCGGAGGAGACTGACTCGGAGGATGAGGAGTGGTGGCCGGATTGCAACTCCGGCGGGACAGTGAATCCTTTTCGGTGGAGGAAGAAAATGACGTGACAATTCTCTGCAAGGCTCTGCAAAAAGGACAGTGTTCAGACGTTGGGGTGTGCAATAAAAGTACCAAAGAAGATAATGAGGGAGACATGTCTAAGAACCTAGGTGAGGAGGTGCCGGTTTTCTCAGAAGATATTGTGGTTTCACACACGTGTTTGGAAATATTGCCTTCAGAAGGAGAGAAAGTTGCTTTATGTCATAACCATAATAAGGAGGTTGAAGAAAGGCAAGGACGACTAGGGTTGGCTTGGAAGAAAGAGAAAGATAGAAAAGGGAAAAGGGTTTGTCAAGGAAATGGAGTTGTTGGGCTGCCAATTTTTCATGAGCCCAATAAATCCTTAATTTGTGTTAACCCATTGCCAAAGGGTGAACATGTGAAAATGAAAAAGCTGCACGTGAAAGATAAAATTGATGGGGTGAATTTGCTTGGGGCAAGTCAAAGTCAAAGGGAGGCTAATGTTTTGGGCCTTCCAATTCAGGCCTTGAATAGTGAGTGCAATCTAACTTCGGCTAAGGATTTGGACTCTCATTCCCTTGTCCAAACCTTCACAAATGATACTTCTCATATTTCTGAAACTTTGCTAACGTGTAAGGACAATGAAAATTGTCAACCTTGTGTTCCTTCTCTAAAAGTCCAAACGAGTAGGAGAAAAAATTCTAAATTCTCACTCAAGTCCTTTTTCTCCCTTCCTATCATCCTTCCGCAATAAAAAAAAAATTCTTCTCAAATTGCCAAGCACAAAACGAAAAGGAATGGGAATGGAGAGTCTAAACGATTGTTGGCGGGTTGTGATGACATACATAATAAAAAGTTGTTGCACACTGCTTTGAGGACTGAAAGTGGAGACAATAAGGTGGATTTTTCGATCAGCAACTCCATTTCTAACTCAAATGTCCGGGCTGTTAATTTACTCCACTTTAAAGACTATGAAGATGTTGCTAGCAAGGTGTGGGAAATTCGTAAGTGTATGGGTGTTTCCTATGATGGCCCTGATTTTGATATTATTCTGAAAATTGGAGACTTAGAGAAGAGAGATAAGATTGGTTTCATTGAAAACAATCCAAGGGATGAAGATGGTTGCCCATGATTTGTTTGTCTATAAATGTTAGGGGTCTTGGGGGTAGAGTGAAATCGAGGGGTGTTAGGAGTTTAATTGTGAATAATGATGTTGATTTTATTGCAATTCAAGAAACAAAGAAGGAAGAAATTGATGATGCGTTATGCTATAACTTATGGGGTAATAGTAACTGCTCCTGGGAGTTTAATCTTTCAGTTGGTAATTCTGGGGGAATCTTGAGTATTTGAGATTCTTTGTAATTTCAAAAATCTAATGTTCAAAGAGGCACTGGATTTCTGGCTATTCAAGGTATTTGGCTGCCCTCTTAGATTAATTGTTGTATTGTTAATATTTATTCTCCTTGTCTGTTTGCCCTAAAGATTCAGTTGTGGGATGAGCTTTTATGTCTCAAAATATCGATTGGAGATGGAATGTGGTGTTTTCTTGGTGACTTTAATGCTATCAGGAGTGGCGTAGAAAAAAGTGGTATGACAGGGTTCTTTAATAGAAGAGAGGCGAAGTTATTCAACAATTGGATTGGGGAGATGGAATTGGTTGATCTCCCTTTAATAGGGAGAAGTTTCACTTGGTATCATTCTGGGAATGGTTCCATGAGTAGATTAGATAGAATCCTTCTATCTCCTGAATGGATTTCTTGTTGGCCGAATCTGTCTCAATGGGCACTCAATAGAGACTTCTCAGATCATTGTCCTATTATTTTGAGGGTTAAAAATTTGGAGAAAGGTCATATCCCCTTCAAATTCAATAATTGTTGGTTGCAGCATCCTAATTTGGGGGAGGTGATTTTGAATAGTTGGATTGATCATATTGGTGTTGGTAGAAAGGCTTTTATTGTCAAAGAAAAGTTGAAGCGTCTAAAGGTGGCCCTCAGAAATTGGAATAAGGTGACTTATGGGTGCATTGATACAAAATTGAGAGATTTGGTGGGGGATATTCAAGCACTTGACCTTTATGGTGAATCAAACATCTTGGATGTTTCTCAGCTTTCTTGTAGGAAAGAGCTTTTGGCGGATTGGTGGAAGACTGCAAGTTGGAAGGATAGTCTCCTGAGACAGAAATCCAAAAACCTGTGGTTGAATGAGAGGGATGCAAATACTAGCTATTTTCATGCTTGTATTAATCACAGGAGAAGGATAAATCATGTTTTAGGGGTGTGGATTGATGGTGTTTGGTTTGAAGAGGATAATCTCATTAGGTCTGGTGCCTCTAATTATTTCAAGGCCTCATTTGCACAAGAGCCTTCCATAAATCCTACTCTTGATGGGGTGGCATTCAATAGGTTTCTTGAGTCTCAATATTCAAACCTGGATACTGATTTTTTGGAAGCAGAGGTTAAGGTAGCGGTTTGGAGTTGTGCTGGTGATAAGTGTCCTGGTTCATATGGTTTCAACTTCAAATTTTTTCAGTCTTTTTGGGAAGTCGTCAAGAAGGACATTATTCTCTTTATTCAGGAATTCCACGGATCTGGGAAGCTTCTAAAGGGCCTGAATTCTTCTTTTATTGCTTTGGTCCCGAAGTGTAAAATCCCTAACAGGATTCAGGACTTCAGACCTATTTCTTTGGTTGGATCTTTGTATAAATTTTTTGCAAAGGTTCTGGCAGCTAAACTAAAGATGGTTATGGGATCCTTAATTAGCTATTCTCAATCAACTTTCATTCAGGACCACAATATCTTGGATGCAACAGTGGTGATTAATGAAACTATTCATTCAGCAAAGAAGGCTAAGGATGGTTGCTTCATGATTAAGGTTGACTTTGAGAAAGCTTATGATTATGTTAAATTGAGCTTCCTTGATTACATGTTGTGTAGATTCGGGTTCTCAAACAATTGGAGGAAGTGGATCAGGGGTTGTCTTTCATCTACCTCTATGTTTGTGTTAGTTAATGGAACTCCCTCGAAGAATTTTTCAGTGTCAAAAGGCATTAGATAGGGTGATCTAATGGCGCCTTTCCTCTTTCTTATGGTTGCAAAAGGCTTTGCTGGGTTAGTTTGGCAAGCAAGAAGTATTGGCTTGTCTGAAGGTTATAAAACAGCAGAATTGGTGTGGAGGTGTGTGACCTTCAATTTGTGGATGACACAATAATAGTTTGCAAGCCTACAACTCAGAATCTTTGGAGCATCAAGAGTATTCTTAGATGCTTTGAATTGGTTTCTGGGTTAAAAGTGAACTATCAAAAGAGCTATTTGTTTGCTATTGAGGTTTCTGAGTTATTCACTTCAGCGGCAGCTAACTTCCTAGCTTGTAGGATTGGTTCTTTTCCCTTTCTCTATCTGGGGGTTCCGGTAGGGGAAAATCCTAGGAGAGTGGAGACTTGGCAAAATACTATTGAGGTTGTGAATATAATAATAGCATCTTGGAAATGTAAGCATATTTTTTTTGGAGGGTGTATAGTTCTCTTGAAATCTGTGCTTGCTAATATTCGTACATACATATTATCTCTTTACAAAGCCCCGAATTTTTTTTGGGCAAGCTTGTTAGTATTCAAAGAAGGTTTCTTTAGGGGAATAGAATTGGTGGTAAAGGCATCGCTTGGATTTCTTGGGATGAGGTGTGTAAACCAAAGTCCCTTGGTGGTTTGGGGGTTAGAGATATTTCCCAATTTAATGATTCACTTTTAGGGAAATAGAGATGACATCTATTGCAGGAGAAGGATGCTTTTGGGGTAAAGGTAATTGAGTCGAAATATGGAACTAATTTAGCTTTATCGGCTAATAGATCTGCTTCTATGTGGTGGAAGGATTTATGTAAAGTAGGTTCTATTCATCGTAATGGTAGAGGTTGGTTTGATGAGAACGTTTGGAGGACTATATGGAATGGTTCACAAATTCTTTTTTGGATGGATATTTGGGTGGGGAACCAGAGTTTGAAAGAGATATTTCCAAGACTTTTTGCATTAGCTTTGAATAGAAGGGTAACCGTGGAGGATTGTGGTATTTGGATTGACGATAAGTGGTTTTGGGAGGTCAAATGGCGCATAGATTTGTTTGACAGAGAGGAAACCTTGGTCCAGAATTTGTATGACCTTATTTTACCGCATGCCTGTAAAAAGAACACCAAGGACAATTGTAATTAGAGTCTACATGCATCTGGAAAGTATGTTGTCAAATCCGCGTATCTCATCCAAGGGGATCAAAGTCATTCACCTTTAGGTACTATTTTAAATAAACGTTAGATTGATTGTGTGCCATAAAAAATCTCTTGTTTTGTGTAGAAATTACTTAAACTTAGGCTTCCCACTAACTTGGAACTTTTCAAGAGACAAGTTCTTCTTAATGTTGATGAAGCTAAGTGTGCCATTTGCTTGAACCATGAAGAATCTATTGAGCATCTTTTTCTATCTTGTGAATTTGCTTCTGTTGTTTGGAAATGAGTTTATTGTTGGCTTCAAGTGTCAACTTCAATTCCAACATCTTTAATTGATTGCTTTAATTTGTATGATGTTGTCATGTCTACTACCAAAGGATCACATCTCTAGAGGATGATTTGGTTTACGGTTATTTGGTCTATTTGAATTATGCGGAATGATTTTATTATTTTAGATAAGCCTGTGAGCTATGTTCATATTATGGATTTCATTCAAGCTAGATTTTGGAGCTGGTTTTTAGTAAAAGTAGTTCCTACATCATTAGTTTTTGCTAATTGGTGTAATGACCCAAAATCTTGTATTTTGCTTTCTTCTAAAAAGATCAACTTTTGATCTTTTCCTTGTATTGGGTTAGCACCCCTTGTGCTTATTTTAATACATTTTGATTAACAAAAAAATATCATGGTTTTATGTTTCACTTAATTTTTTTGTTTTATATGCATGTACATATTTTATAATACAGATAACAAAATTAAAGAGACATAAAACATTATCCTATGATATAAACGTGTCTTAGCTTAGTAATCCCTTACAGTGTACTCTATACCCCTTAAAAAACTACATTAATAAAAATGCTATCCCATAATTATTATATAGGAAATAATATTGAGGAGTAGAAATAGTCCACCCTAATTTAGCAAGGCAACTAGCACATAACTATCAATGTTTAAGATAAGGATAATGGATGCACTAATTAATATATGGTATATGGAGGTCATATTCAGATTTTCTATACGCATTAAGCCATCATGTTTGAAGTTGTCCAAATTTTCAATGTAATTACGATTGCCATTGGGAAAAAACAATCAGCTATTCACAATTGGGAATAAAAGAATAATAGTTATGTAGCAATTTTTTAAAACCAATATGTATTATTATTTTGTTTTCCTTTATTATTATTTATACAATCCCTTTATTTTTATTACAGGATAGTTGCATATCTCACTGAAGTTTGAGTTGTATTAAGTTTTTGAAATTGGATAATGACAACAATGAGTGACCAAAGTGTGGTTAGGGTCCTCTCCATGGGAGTTGTATAAAAACAAAAGGACAAAATATATGATGTGCACTTTTAATCTTTATATAAAATATAATAACATTTTTATACTTAAATATAAAAAAAATCAATAATTTCCATGTTGGTCTAATCTAACAATTAGCTTAGTTGTGATTCTATAATGATGGATGGTGATTTTTCTTTTATTTATTTAAACCAATAGGGAAATAACTTATGGAATTTTATCTACACATAAAACCACTGAATTAGAATTTAAGCCTAGTAGGAAGAGATGAAATATAAAAGTGTACCCGAATCCATTCGAAGTGATAGTAAAAGTTAGGAGTGCTGTTCTCTATCAGATAACATCTAAGACCAATGAGATAACACCAGTTAAGCGGCTAGCTTAGGAGTCTCTGACATGGTGAGTATCATCACCAATGCTAAGGTTGGATCTTATTATCAATAATAACAATGAGAGATTTATGTGCAAAACTAACTTGTAGTTGTGAATATATAGTTCATAGTTGTGAACTTATAACTATCGGAAATAGTTAACTGTTGGATCTGCTGTTTGATGAGGTATCTAAATATTCGGAAAAATATTTAAAAAATAGGAAACAACTTATATATTTATACACATGTTTTCTATAACAATGTATGTTATTTTCAACAATCAAAAGAGAAACAGAGATGATAATAACACTTATAAAGCATAATTAAAGTCCAAATACACAACTTTAAGTTGTCAAATTCTCACTTAAATATAGATATTTTTACTTAAAACATAATTTATAATAAAACAATAAAACATATTAAATGTCTAGTATCTCTTCATCAAGATAATATTACATCACAATTATGAATTAACAATAATAACATCAATGCTTAACGACATAATATAATATCACAATTATGACAAAAAAATATGTTTAGATTTGAAACTCAAAGGTTTTCATCCCAAACGAAATGCCTTCATTCCAAACAATTCATGCTCTTTCATAAAGGCACAATGACTTATTGGAAAGCCTATTTCACACTTTTCTCACAACTTTCCTACACTTTTCTGAAATAATTTTTTGCACTTCTAGCAACTTGAACTCAAACTTTCAAAGCTATTTTTCTGAGTTGCTTGAAGTAAAGTGTTTTAAAGTTTTGTAAACTTAAGGAGCATTATTTACTAAGTATACAAAAGAGTTGATTGAATTGTAAGTGTTATTATACTTCATACTTGTAAAGGCAATCCAAGCCATCATTCAAATTCTTAATTCATTGTAATTACTTTCTTTCACGGGTGTGAATAGAAATGGGATATAGTTACTTGGAAAGGTTTTTTCTAAGGTGATAAGTATTAGTGAATGTGTAAGGTACATAGAGATCTCGGGGTGAGATATTGTAATTACAACTCATAATATTTAGTGGAAAATCTCTTGTGCTAGAAGAGTACTGGACGTAGCATTCGGTGGACAAGAAGGTGAACCAGCATAAAACATCTGTGTACTCTCTTATCCCTTACCTCTTTGATTTATTCTTGTTTATTTTCTGCAATATTATCCGCTATACTTTAACTCTTCATTTCTAGTCAACTAATTCACCCTCCCCTCTTAGTTGCAATCTCAGTCTTACAATTGGCACCAAAGCTTTTTTTGAGTAAGTTATTCTAAAAAATGATCCTGCATCAAAGATGGCTGCAAATCATTCCTAGGAGAAGGTTCTAACATAAACCGCCCTCCAAGTTTTGTTGGAGAATGCTATGACTTCTGGAAAATCAGAATGTAGATATTCATAGAATCCCAAGACTTGGATATATGGAACGCAATTGAAGAAGGACCCTATGAACCCTTCACAGTTATAAACAGTGTAAGGGAAATAAAGCCTAAATCTTCATGGAATGATGAAGATAAGAAGAAGGTGCAATATGACCTAAAGGCAAAGAACATCCTCACTTCTGCTCTTGGAATTGATGTGTTCTTTAGAGTATCTAACTGTAAATCCGCCAAGGAAATGTGGGATACTCTAGAGACCACATATGAAGGAACAGAGAAAGTAAAAAGGTCAAGGCTAAACACCCTCTCTCAAGAATATGAAATGTTTCGAATGAAACCTAGAGAGAAGATACTGGATCTTCAAAAGAGATTCACCCATCTTACAAATCATCTTCTTGCTCTCGGTAAGGTATTATCTAACAGTGACTTGAACTTGAAAGTTCTAAGATCACTTACCAGAACATGGCAACCAAAGG
>NC_032026.1:10540142-10542231 GCF_001865875.1 Lupinus angustifolius | reverse complement strand
ACATGAAGAACAAGAGAAGAAAAAAAAGAATATTTTTGTCAAAGCAAAAGTTGACAAATATGAGTCATCAGAGGATGAATCTGATAAAGAAGAGATAGAAGACATGAGTCTTCTTGTGAAGAAATTCAGCAAATTCTTCAAAAGGAATAAAGATGGTAGAACTAGACAAGTAAGAAAGTTCACCAAGAACAATGATGCCTTTACTTCAAATCAGAATTTTACATGCTTCGAATGTGGCAAGACTGGCCACATGAAGATGGATTGTCGAAATTTGAAAAAGAATGCATTTAAGGGAAAGAATGAAATAAAGACCGGAAGGAGAGCATACATAGTTTGGGAAGACAACGACATCAGTTCCGCCTCTGAACCAGAAGATGAGGAACACACACATCTCTCTTTGATGGCATCTCATGATTCCTATAATGAAGAGGTAAATGACTCAAAACTATATTCTTTTGAATTACAAACTGCATTCAATGACCTGCATGATGAGTACATCAAACTCACAAAAATGTTTTTAAAACAGAAAACTGAGTTAGATTCATTTAGAAACAAACCTTCATCATCATCATGTCAAAACCGTATTGCTCTTGAAAACAAAGTTACAACATTAAATCTTGAACTTAATAAGATAAGTAAGAGCAGTAAGGATCATCAATGATCAACGACACTCAACAGACCGAAGAGGTCTTGGCTATTAAAAAGGCCACGTTTCTAAGAAACCTAGTGTCCCAATTAAGATAAATTGTCACAAAGAAAGTATCCATGCTCATAAACATAATAATGATAAAACTAGGATACATAACCATCAACCCACATGCACATATTATAAACATCATGGGCATACACCAAACACTTGCAAAAATAGAAAATATGGTGTACCCCTTGGTTATTATAAATGGGTTGAGAAATGTGCTAACCATATAGGATCCAAATAATATTGGGTACCTAATAAAACTTAACCTGTTTTGCAGGATAATTTGGGAGCCGCCTGTAACCTGGTATTTGGATACCGGCTGCTCAAACACATGATTGGCGACAGATCAAAATTCTTTGTCCTTACTCCAAGGGACAAAGGATATGTCACATATGGTGATAATAACAAAGGTAGAATTCTTGGAGTTGGTAGAATTGGCAAGCCTCCCTCAACTACTATAGAAGGTGTGTTATATGTTGAAGGACTCAAGCACAACCTTCTTAGCATAAGTCAACTATGTGACAAAGGCTTCCATGTGGCATTCTACCTAGATAAGTGCATCATAGAAAGTAAGAATCCTCATCACTCTAAACTAGTTGGTAAGAAAATAAACAATATATATAAGATTGATATGAAATCATCTTTACTAATAACATGTTTAGTTGCAAACGTTAATCATGATGCATGGTTATGGCATAGGAGAATTGTTCATATTCACATTGACCATTTGAACAAACTTATAAAGAAAGACTTAGTTGTTGGTTTACCCAAAATGAAGTTTATTAAAGACAAACTATGTAGTGCTAGTGAAATGGGTAAACAAACAAAAACTTATTTCAAACCAAATCACATGGTTTCTTCTGATAGACCATTGCAGTTACTACATATGGACTTGTTTGGCCCCTCAAGGACAAAAAGTTATGGTGGTAACTACTATGCCCTCGTTATAGTAGATGATTTTTCGAGATACACTTGGACTCTATTCTTAGTGCATAAGAATGAGGCATTCAAAGCCTTTAGCATTTATGCTAAAAGTGTACAAAATGAAAAATCACTTAAAATCGCTGCTATAAGAAGTGATCATGGAAGAGAATTTCAAAACTCTTCTTTTGAAGAATTCTGTGATGATTTTGGTATCAATCACAACTTTTATGCTCCTAGAACACCACAACAAAATGGTATTGTAGAAAGAAAGAATAGGTGTTTAGAAGAATTGACTCGAACAATGTTGAATGAAACTAACCTCCCAAAATATTTATGGGCAGATGTAGTAAGCACTGCTTGTTATGTTTCGAACTGAGTTCTCATAAGACCTATTCTCAAGAAAACCCCCTATGAACTCTTTAAAGGTAGAAAACCAAACATTTCTCATTTGCATGTATTTGGTTGTAA
>NC_032026.1:10533530-10540042 GCF_001865875.1 Lupinus angustifolius | reverse complement strand
GAACTCTAGCCATGGAAGAATCTATTCATGTATCTTTTGATGAAACCAATCTTGAGATAAAGGATGAGTTAACTCATGAAGATGAATTATGGTGAAGTTCTTCTTCAAATGAAATTTCTATTATTGAATCTACAACTGATACCGAGTAATTGAAAATGAATGATAACCTACCATCTCAAGAGGAGCATACTCATTCAGGTTTACCAAAAGAGTGGAGAACTCATCGATACCATCCAATTGACAATGTTATTACTGAATTAAATACGGGTATCACAACCCGACGAATGCTTGATAAAGCTTGTCTTAACATGACCTTTGTCTCTCAAATCGAACCCTCAAAGATTGATGAAGCAATCGAGGATAAACACTGGATTCTTGCTATGCAGGAAGAATTAACCCAGCTTGAGAGAAACGAAGTTTAGGAACTTGTTCCTAGACCTAAAAATAGGAATGGTATTGGAACTCAGTGGGTATTTAGAAATAAATCTGATGAAAATGATATTATAGTTAGAAATAAAGCTCGACTAGTAGCCCAAGGATACAACTAGGAAGAAGGTGTCGATTTTGATGAAATCTTTGCTTCGGTCGCTAGACTTGAAGCTATAGGCTATTACTTGCATTTGCTTGCTCTTTGAATTTTCAGTTATATTAAATGGATGTAAAAATTGCTTTCCTCAACGGCTACATTCAAGAAGAAGTGTTTGTTGAACAACCTCATGGGTTTGAAGATTACAAACATCCTTCTTATGTCTGCAAATTAAAGAAAACTCTCTATGGCTTAAAACAAGCTCCTAGCGCATGGTATGATCGTCTAACTAAATTTCTACTTGAAAAAGGTTTCAACAAAGGAAAGGTCGACATTACTATCTTCATAAAGAAAATAAATCATCATACTCTATTTGTTCAAATTTATGTAGATGATATTATTTTCGGTTCTACTAATGAGTTGCTATGTAGTGATTTTGGCAATATGATGCAATGAGAATTTGAAATGTCTATGATGATGAAGTTAAATTACTTCCTTGGATTACAAATCAAACAGCTTGACAATAGTATTTCCGTAAGTCAATCCAAATACTGCAAAGATTTACTATAAAGATTTGACATGGATGGATGCAAGCAAATAGCTACTCCTATGGGATCTGGAACTTACATCGATACGGATGAAGCAGGAAAATCCATCGAGATATCAAAGTACCGAGGCATGATTGGATCTCTTTTATACTTAACTGCTAGTAGACATGATATAATGTTTAGTGTGTGTCTGTATGCTCGCTATCAATCCAAACCAAAAGAATTACACTTAGTTGATGTTAAGAAAATCATGAAATATCTTAAAGGCGCAACTAATGTTGGACTGTGGTATTCAAAAGAAAGTATATGTGGCTTGGTTGGATATTCAGATTCAGACTTTGCAGGATGCAAAACTGAGAGGAAAAGTACATGTGGTACTTGTCATATTTTATGGAATGTTTTAGTTTCTTGGTCAAGTAAGAAACATGCATGTGTAGTCCTAAGTACTACTGAAGCTGAATATATTGCAGCAGGTAGTTGTTGTGCCCAAGTGTTGTGTAGCCCTAAGCAACAATTACGAGATTATGGTTTAGACTTGGGTTGCACTCCTCTAAAATGTGACAATATTAGTGCAATAAACCTCACAAAGAATCTGATTATGCATTCAAGAACCAAACACATTGATATAAAGCATCACTTCCTTAGGGACCATGTCCAAAAGAAGGATGTGTTTGTAGAATTTTTTGATACTCATAACCAACTAGCAGATATATTCACTAAACCTTTGGCAAGAGAACCTTTCTATAAAATTAGACGAGAATTTTGCATTCTTGATGAAGCATACTTATCTTAAATGCTTATATATGATTATATGTATGCTTCATTATATCTATTTCGTGGCTACTTGAACTTAAAAGTGTTTATTTATGTTTAAAAATTTCATTTTTTGGGTTAAAAATCATTTTCATAGCTTAATTTCGCTTAAAAATAAGTTTTTCTAGGGTCAGTAATCGATTACACTATATAGTAACCGATTACAGGGTTGAACAACGTATTTTAGTAACATATTACTCAAAATGAGTAACCGATTACTCTGAGTTGTTGTTTGAAATGTTTTAAAATTTTAATTTGAGTAACCGATTACTTTGTGCTGTTATATATATATTTTTTCTGCATTTTTAAACTTTTTCAAACTTATCTTCCTCATCAACTCGTGCTCTCTCTTACTCAACTCTCTCATACCCTAAAATCTTCGTTTTTGATCTATTTTAAATGATTTTTGTGTCTATTCTTATCATATTTTCACTTCTAAACACTTCTAAACCATCATTTTCGTGTTGAATAACCTAAATCAAAAACCTCAAAACATAAACCTTCAAAATCGAAAAACCATGCCTTCCTCTTCAAAAACCAAGAAACAACACACCTCCACGACTCAAAAGAGGCAAGGAACTACTTCTATGGAGTCCAACCATCTGGATTTGGCAAACTTAAAGAGCATTATTTACTAAGTATACAAAAGAGTTGATTGGATTGCAAGTGTTATTATACTTCATACTTGTAAAAGCAATCCAAGTCATCATTCAAATTCTTCATTCATTGTAATTACTTTTTTTCACGGGGTGTGAATAGAAAGGGGATAGAGTTACTTGGAAATATGTTTTCCAATGTGATAAGTATTAGTAAGTGTGTAAGTTACATAGAGATATCAGAGTGAGATATTGTAATTACAACTCATAATATTAGTGGAAAATCTCTTGTGCTATAAGAGTATTGGACGTAGCCTTCGGTGGACAAGAAGGTGAACCAGTATAAAACATTTGCGTACTCTCTTCTCCCTTACCTCTTTGACTAATTCTTGTTTATTTTCTGCAATATTATCCGCTGCACTTTAACTCTTCATTTTGCAGAAAAAGTGATCATAATTTATAGTCAACTAATTCACCTCCCCCCCTCTTAGTTGCAATCTCAGTCTTACAATTAGGGTACCCACTTTTACCTCCTTCTTATCATCTTATGTTCCCATATTTATCATTTGAGTAGGTTCCTCATGTGACTCAATTTCTCGGGACTCTTGTTCAACTAACCTTAATAGCTCAGGTGGGGTTTCCCACTCTTCATCGATGTCTTCCTCATCCATTAAACTGACTAGATGATCATGACTGTACGAGTGGCTAGTAACATGGTTATTATTTCTGGGTTTGTCATTGGATCTGCATTGGGGTGGATGGTATGATTAGTTTTTTTTTTATCTTGGTTTCATTATTATTTTTGCTTGTTTGGGGTAATGTGTGTGTGTGGTGAATAAAAAATATATATATAGAGAGAAAATGAGACATGATATATGAAATGCATTTATTGAATTTATTGCTTGTACTATCTAGAAATACAAGTAGATATTTAAGAAAAAAAAAACGAAATGAAAAGCAAGCTAATAACACTAGATATCGCTAGCACTTTTATTACATATCTTTATAAAATACTTGTGGTGACACATTCTCTTCTGTCCAGTTGCCGAGCATGGTGCCTGGAGGGCAATGCATTATATAATCAATCCAGTCTTCTAGATCATTGTCCTCCACCATAGCAATTGTCCTAGATGCAAACCCCGAACTGATGAAGGTCTGACTGATGTGTGGGATGAGAATACCTCTAGCCACGTATTTAGACTGCCCTGGTCTAGCCAATCTTTTCTTCCTTTTTTCGTCAGCAACTTTTTCTCAATCCTTCTCAGTAGGCATGTAGCCTAGGTCGTATCGCTCCTTTATGCCTTGCAGCATCACCATATTTTCAATTCCTTGACAAAACTTTCCAAGTCCTTTTTCCGGTTGGTAACCCTTATTCAACATTACTTTAGCCATCAACAATGACGCCCTAGAAGCTTGGTGCCTTAGTGTGTACATTCCCTCATTCACCAAGGAGGCGCTGGCGATCTCCAGTCCCTGGAAGGAGGTTTCGAGAGCCTCGCCTGCCACCTCGATGTAGGGTGTTCTAGAGGGTTTTGATATCAGTAGGTCCTCTTCCCCCATAATGGTCAGGAGTTTCCCATCCATTATGAATTTTACCCGTTGGTGTAGAGTAAAGGGTATAACTCCTGATGCGTGGATCCAAGACTTTCCCAACAAACAACTATAAGAAGGGTTAATGTTCATGACATGGAATAAAATTTGAAAAACACAGGGCCCTATCTTTATGGACAACTCTATTTCTCCCATGACGTCACTCTTCGATTCATCAAATGCCCTTACTATCATTGAGCGTGGCATTATGTATGAGGAATCCAACGGGAGCCTGGAAAATGTCCTTTTTGACATGACGTTCAATGAAGAGCCATTGTCGATTAGGACCTTACCGATTAAGCAATCAAGGTACATTATTGAGTTATAGAGTGGACTATTGTGCCCCATTCCTTCAGCGGGTATTTCTTACTCAATAAAGGATACGTAATTGTCAGCCACTATGTTGTTGATTATACCACTGAGCTTGTCTCTGGTTATGTCGTGGCTAATGTGTGCCTGGTTTAGCACCTATAAGAGCACGTTTCGGTGGGCCTCAGAACTCATCAGTAAAGCGAGTATGGAAATCCGAGCTGGAGTGTGACTTAATTGGTCTACCACCTTATATTCACTATTCTTTACGAATTTCAGGAATTCATAAGCTTCCTCATTAGATACTCCACCTTTATCCTGAGGCGTGCATAATTCCTCCAAATTTGCTTCCACTTATTCTTCCACGGGAACGCTCACCTTAGCCTTCCCTTTGTTGGTGCTGACCAGGTTTTTTTTCTATATCTGGGGCACCGTAAACACGTCCACTTCTGGTTACTCTGTTGACTCTGGCTAGATTGGTGACATAAGAGGGTTGCTCTGATGTCTCGGTAGTGTTTTCATTATATATCCATAGCACTTCCTTGTCTGAATTGTAGGGGAAGGGTTGAGGCTTTGCCTCCATTACGGGCTTCATGACTCTTAGGACTGGTACCCATCATGGCGAGCGTAAGGACGTACTATGAGGAATGTTAAATACAGGCACGAAGCGGGTCATTGATGGTTTTCAAGTTGGACCCCTTTCTCCCTCGCCTTGTGTAACAACATTTACACTTCGGCACTTGGGACCTCTCTCTATAGTGATTAATCTCATGTCCAACATCTTTTGCAGCAATAGCTTGAACTCAAGACAACTTTCTAATGTGTGACCTTCTTGACCGTGCATCTCGCAACTATCAAGATCCTCATCTTCCCTCAGTATTTCCACCATCCCATGTCTGCACATCTCCTGGTAAATAACCTTCAGCGGAGTCTTTATCTCATGAACTTCCCAAATATAAAAGCCATATGGTGCGTCCTCTACAGCATTAATACCTTGTTTGTCATGATTGGGAAATGGGTTTCAGTCCACATCTCGTGTATTTTCCTCAAACACTAGTTTTTTTGTGTTTATTAGTTCTTAAACCTTATACTTGATAGTCTGACAGTGTTCCATAGAGTAAACGACAACTCCAGAGTGATATGTATGTAACGCCCCGAAAAATACTTCTCAAAAACATTGCGGAAAAATGGGTAATTTTTTTTGTTGAAATGAATTATATAAAATTGCATCCTTTCCAAATCTTCCTTTTCCGGGACATCACTTTAAGTAACTCAAATGCGGAAAATCAACTTATCGTTATCGAATGATAACTTAACCTGATTCACAATTTCCTGAATAACACAATTCACGGTTAAGTCATAGTTAATTATAACAGACTAGGTCAGCAAGGCGAAAACTACATCGCCGCTAACATATACAAAATCAAAAGAAACACAGCCCCCACCAAAAAAAGGGGACATCGACTCATCCACAAGCTGACTCAAAAGATTCCAGGAATGTTGGAGCCCTCACTCGGGTCCTCCTCCTCCTCCGAGTCAGACACGAGGTCGATCACCTCCACCGAGCTCTCTACATTTACAAGCTCAACGACCTCGTCCTCCTCCTCCTCTTCTTCCACCTCATTATGCCATAACTCAGCGGCATAATTCGTAGGGGATGACATTCTCAAAAGTGGAGCCTTCTTGCAGGGACCTCCTCCAAGAACCCAACACCTCTTGGCTCTACTGGATGATGGAGCATCCAAACAATTTGGCCACGTCCTCTGACCGTGGGAGGGAGCAGCGCCATCACTCCTGACTGGCGGGTATCGAAGTCCGTCATCTGGAGACATCAGCCTCTTTGGCGGCAAGGTGAAGGAAGTGTCAATGTAGGTGTCGGGTTGAGGGATCATCATCGATGAGCCGTTGCACACCATGTGCAACGATAGACCGCAGAGGCCTGTGTATGTATATTTGTGCCCGTCACTATCTCATTGTCCCATCGGGGACATCGTGAAGTGATAACCTCGAATGTGAGTGATGTTGTTGGCCATCTACATAGCAAATATATACAAAACAAGAACAATACAGCATAGAGAGGAAGACATCTAATGAACATAAATTCATTGACGGCGTGGACTTACTCAGAAT
>NC_032026.1:10533079-10533430 GCF_001865875.1 Lupinus angustifolius | reverse complement strand
AACTTGCCGTTTATTCCAACATTACTAATATATCAAATAATATAATCAACATTCTACTCATAATCATATCACATGCATAAACGTAGGAATACACAATGCTTGTAGCTCACATGTGGGAATTCACTTCCACAATGATAATGTATGCATGATATGTCATGATTATCCACCTTACACCAATATCCATCCAACATCCTAATCGGAAATAATCGAGAGTACAGGTCCCATACCAAGCCTCTTTGTACGCACTTGAAATAATATATCCTCACAAGGAAGTAAAAATAGATCGATCGGTTCCCTCAGGAACAGTCCTACCCAGACCTAGGTCATACAAACGCTTTCTGGGCATCCCTC
>NC_032026.1:10532227-10532979 GCF_001865875.1 Lupinus angustifolius | reverse complement strand
TGACCAAGCCTCTTATGGTCGGTCGATCGTTGTTCAATGATATGACGTATCCTTACTAGGGTATCCTCATAGTTCACGACCTCAAGTCGGATACTTGCCCAACAAGGCATAAACATAAACAATGCTTTCACACTTTTGTGGAGTCATGCTTCTCATCTAAGCCATGATCTCATTCCACAACTTTTATATCACGACACACCCTACCCAGGTTCTTCGCATTATTCACCACATCATTTCATTTCAATCTTTCCACATTGTCCCTCGTCAAAGCAGGCACTAGTCGCCCAAGCGACAATTCATCTTTAAATCTCAAATAGACTTAAGTCTTCCTCGCCCAGGCGAAGGTACTATCGCCAAAGCGAGGCCTCTTCTCGCTCAAGCGAGACATCTCTCGCCCAAGCGAGAGAGTTCCAGAGGCTCATTAAAATCCTGGGCGTTCTCGCCCAAGCGATGCCCATACTCGGCCAAGCGAGGCTTTCTCGCCCAAGCGAGATTCCGTCGCCCAGGCGAGGGAATTCCAGAACCAAAACTTCCCCTCGCCCAGTCCTCGCCCAAGCGACAGGGACTTGGACATAATACCAATTTTGCCCTTTTCGGCAATCGAAACACATTTAAACATGGTTTTTCAAACACCTACACACAGAAAAGTTCCCAACAACATTCATATACAATATTCAACACATTTCATCAACAATCATATATATTCAAAAGCATTCAAACATACAAACTCTTGGGTTTCTTAAAACCCAATT
>NC_032026.1:10485267-10532127 GCF_001865875.1 Lupinus angustifolius | reverse complement strand
ACACAAGTTGTTCATGGTTTCAACAAAATATTTTCATAAGTTCAAGAACATCACCATTTTCGGTTTTGAGGAGAAAATGAGTTAGAAAGCGTTTTAGAAAATTTCAACGGTTGAATATGTTCTCGACATGCTCATGAACAATATACTTAAATCTCATCAACATCCATTGGTTGAATGGTGAGAGATCAATGATTGAAGATGGAAAAAGCAAATGAGAAGTGAGAGGAAAAGATGAAGAGAGGATTTACCTTCTCTTTGAAAATGAAAGAGTGTGAGAGTGAAGTGTGAAGTGTGAAGGTTTAAGGAGAGAAGGGAAATCAGATTTCCCTCTAGGCAATCATCAAAAAATCTCCTAGGGTGGCTAATGATGATCTCATAAGATTGAGTGATGTGAGGTTTGCTTTATGGAAAAGCAAATTTCACATCCCAACGTGAGATGACCACTTCACGGACACGTGTGATAAACATGTCCGAGTATTATCGGCCAATACTCGATCAGGTATTATAAGTCGCCCGATTTTAATATCTGATTAGAATTTCGGTTTTCGGCATTCCGAGTGAAAAACATTTAGAAAATAGGTAGGGGTGCACTCAGGGTCTATATTGACTCTGAATGAAATTATGAAGCTAACGGCGCAATCAGAATTCGATTCCGAGTTACGGAACTCAAAAACCACTTTTTGAGCCGTACTATGTGAGATTCGGCCCCGACAGCGGTCCGAAACCGACTATCTCCGAAAATCATGAAAATTTACCACCAAATTGGAAATAGAATTAAAAGACTAAAACTCAACTAGAGTTTCGTCTAATTCTTTACCGAAAATTCACAGAAATTCATTTTCGAAAATATAATTAATAACAATATTAATAAAATCTTATAATTCAAAATTGTAAAATTTGCGGTGTTACAATGTACATATAACATTTGGGTTGAACCAAGGTCCTAGTGACTCGGGAACCTTTCCTATTATCGGGGTTATGAATCCCCCTACCATAAGATAAGCGAAGATCTTCGTGTAGGTAACAGGGATGAGGTCGAATTGTGGAGTTTTTTCTTCATTAGTATTATGGTGGAATGTGTTCTGACTTGGATGGGGAATTTTGTTGTGTTGGGATGCATATTGGTTGGTGTTTGGGTTGTATGGCATATATGTTTTGCCATTTGGTGGGGTGTAAACATTGACGTTTTGATTTGGTACAGTGTATGTGTTTGGGTTTTGGGTTCGCGTGAACCGAGAGGGCTCAATGTGGTTATTTCGAGTGTTTTGGGTTTGGTATTCTTGGGCTCGGCAACCACAAAATTTTTTTCACCTTCTTTCTTCTTTAAAAAATTGGGCTTCTTGCTTGAGCCCACATTTCCTTCGACAATCTTCCCACTCCTCAATCCTCCTTCCAACTTTTCCTCCTTTTTATTTCAAATGATCAAACTAAACCTTCCTTTTTATTTCAAATGACCAAGCTACAATTCCCTACAATTCTTCGGTACTCTTCCTCCACTTCTTAAGCCTTCAAGCGACTGGGATTCAACTACTAAAGAAAACCTTCATTTATGGAAGCATCCCAGTTTCTAGGTACATGTTGGCTTCTTGCCTTACAGCTTAATAGGTCACCAACCACTTATCTGTGAATTCCCCAATCCCATCTATGATGTCTAAACATCTTCTCTCCCATAGTTCTTTGTATTCCCTACATTCATCTAAGATTTGCCACCAATTGTCTGATCACGTCTATCTCTCCCTGCTAGCTGATTATAGGCATGTTCGAGGTTTCTGAGTTGGTTCAAGAGTTGGTTTCTTTCCCCAATCATCTCTTCCGAGGCGAGACGGTGTACTTTCTATTGGTCGTCCATTCTAGCCCAATATTGGTTCTCTCTGTCAAGACCTTGTTCAATGTTGTTCTGACATTCATATATTGTTGCCCAACCCTTAGCAGCACTGACCTTGTCTTGCTCTGACTCAGCTCTGACTTCCTCTAGAGTCCTTTTCACTTTCTTTCTTCTCATTCCTTAGGTTGAATATGATGCGATCACGAGCATCTAGTTGTGCTTTAAGATACATGACCTCTCTTTCTTCTCTGGTTAGTCGGCCCTTACCAATAGAGTTGAATAAGTCTGCATAATCGGATTTGAGGCTTGCCACTTCCTCCTTTAAATTTGAGTTCAGTTTATTGAGCTTCTCTCGGCGAAAACCTTTATTCTCAATTATATTCCTTGATTCTTATAGTTGGCCCTCAAGGACTTTGATTCTTCGCTGAAGATTCATTTTAGTTTGGGATGACCCCTCATTTTCTTTAGGCATGATAACTTGGATGCTAGTTTTATTTGCCATTCTATCTTTTCTCTACAAATTATATTCTTTTGTGTAGAAAGCCTAATGCTCCCCTAATTCTATTTTGCCATAGAAGCGAATATTATGTAGAGCTCTCCTTACAGCATTGAGAAGCTCTTTGGAAGTATTTTTATCCTTATATAGGAAGACAAATCCTTAAATTTGTTGAGGAGTTACATGATTTATCCCCCATTTCAGTTGACTAAGCACCAAGGCAAGAGTGTAGGTGATGCATCCCTTGGGACCCATTAGAACGAGATTTTGGTACTCCCCGCAAGTGTACATGACTTCCTCATGTCGATCATACAAGCAACACTTCACTCCGAAGTTTCTTGGGTTGATTTCTTCGAAGAGGTTGGACAATTCAGATAACGTGACGGGTTTGACATTTGTGTTGATGAATCTTTTGAGTGGATAGCGAGACCCTAAAGAAAACTGATGATGTCTGAACGAGTTATCATCCACACATACAACAACTGTACGCAAAACCTTATTTTTACTCTTTTATTGGCTTTTTGATGACCTCTGTAGAACTATAGGAGAGTCTCAGCTAGTACTGCAGGTGTTGGGTTAATCGAAAACCTCTTCACCTTATAGAAAACATCAAGGGCTTCACGGCCAATCATCTCAGCAACAAAGGGAAACAGAACCAGACCATAGATAGCTAGTGCAAAGGATGATCCGAAATATTTCCAATTCTTCTGCTCTTCCATTTTGATTATATATTTCCTAGGACAACTCCACTTCAACCCTTCATAATCTTTTTGCTTTATAATATTTTGAACTCTTGGGCGTGCCCCTATCATTTCTTTGATATATTCTTCGCTCAGCTTATGATCTCCACTGAATAAGTATACCTTTCATCGGTTCATCACAGGAACATCCAACAACATCTCATATTCCTCAACTGTTGGAGAAGCATCAAGATTTGGAAATTCAAAAATCCTCAGTTCTGGGTTCTAGTATTGAATCATGACTTTCATAGCTGGTAGTATCAATTAAAAATTCAAAATGTATTACTATCAATATTTTTTATTCACAAAAGGAAAAACATTACTACTATTATTATTATTGTTATCAAATTTTGAATCATATGTAGATGAGTAAAAAATTGAAACTTATAATTGATTGTTAGTAATATATATAACAATTATATAATTTATAGAGAAAAATGAATTACATGTATAATAATAGAATACACAATTAGTAACATTTATATTTATTAGTAACATATATAATAATACAATTCACCATTAGTAATATAAATATAAATTAATAGAATATATAATAGTTACATATATAACATTATCATTCACAATTAGTAACACATATAATAACATGTATAACAATATATGGTATATGTTAGTTCTAAACTCAATACCAGTTGGAAGATATGTCTCAAATCATCAAGACACTGAGAAACAATTTAGTAAGTAATAACATACATAATACTAACATAATAACAATTTAATAAGTAATAACATACATAATACTAACGTAATAACAATTTAGTAACATAAATTAGACTACAATTCACACAAAATTAATAATTTAAGCCTTAAGCAATAAAAAACAATCATTCCTTAATATTTATTTCTTTAATATGTGGTTCGTATCGATTCCAATAGTTCCTAAATTTCTAAAACTATAAACCAAACTATACATAAATGATTCTTTAAAAAATAACTAAACTAAACCACATTTTACAGTTTGGTTCAATCGGTTCCATCAATTTCACAGTTTAAATTGGAACCTCTTACACCCCTAATAACACAAGTTTTTAAAAGTTGGCACACACTAGCGTATGTCCTGCACACGTCGACATACTATCCACACATGCAAATGTTCGTCCCATACACCAGCATCCACCCCACACAACCAAGTGTACATCCCACATACCCCATCACATGACTTGCACACGCTAGTGGATGTAATCCTATACTCTTCAAGTGATATTAATCATATATGGAAGTGGTAAAGTTATATGCATGTGGATGTAATTGTAGATCGAATTCCATGATATATTGGTTATCCTAAACAATGATTTATGCTATTTTATGTTAAGAAAATTGTAGTTGAAGGTGTGCTTACACAATTTTTCTTTTTTTACAGCAATAACTTTTGGTGACATGATCATTTTTTTAAAATTAGGTTGTAAGCATATAATAACATTTTATATATATAATAACTAAGGAAATAATTCATGTCAAAATAATTATTATTTTAAAAAATAAGAACGGTTAATATAAATTATTAGATTTTATTTGAATAGTCAATATTAAAAAAAATAATAAAATTATAAAATGATGGGACAAGTAAATGAAATTAAGGATTAAATAACCCACATGACAAATAATAATAGGAACAAATATGTAATGATGGGACAAGTAAAATCCACACAGCTGGCATAGGATAAGCGGAAAACAATATGAGCTAGCAAACGTGGCTAATCTTATCTCATTAGATAATCCATCTATCACCGCTGTTCACAAAATTCATATATAGATTAAGATCAGTATTGTTTGGTGGGACTCATGCGTTTGGATCAAATTATTACAACTAACTGACGTGGATCCATGCTGTATATGACACAAAATAACATTATTAATGTCTCTTTCTGTATCCTCATATTCGCGGCGATTTGAGATTGTTCCATATGATTCTTATAAAAACCCATTCTCATTCGTAACATTACATCATAACATCGTTTCTTCATTTTATAAGAGTCATATAATAGCAACAACATTAACAACAAAAACTACATTGTTGATTGATTAAAAAATTAAACATTCAACGATGGGTGCAACCTCTATGGCTCGAGGAGGAGTTATCAAAAGATTTCTACCTGGTTTCAGAAGGGAAGTGGGTTTTGATCAACAACATGAGACGAGTTATGGAGATGTAGAGTTTGAGTTTCTTGATGATATTGGTGAGATGTCGTCGTTAGCTAATAGTGCAAGTAGCGATGAGTACCAACCAAATGAAATTATGGAGTTCGAGGAAGATGATGGTGAGAGATTTGATTCTAATGATGTTGATAATCGAAGCTTTTGGGATAACCAACACCAGCTTTTGCAGGTAATTCATTATGACCACCCTCTTGGTTAATTTAACCTATTGTATAACTATTTGGTTGTTGTCCAATATATTCATTATAATCAAGGTTTTAAATTGTAATTGCTACCGAAATATCATGGTTTTTATAGTCTATCTGATTGTTTATTCACTTTATTGGTGGTATTTTTCTTGTAATATTTTGCAATTTTAATTTCTTGGATCTCATATCTAATATCTAAATGAAATTTCAATTTAGATCTCTAAAATTAATATGTTCATGCCTTAATTTGTTGTAATATTTATTTTGCAATTGCAATTTCTTCAATCTCATATATCTAATAATATCTCAATGAAATTTCAATTTAGATCTATAAAATTAATCTGTTCATGGCTTAATTTGTTTTCTTCCTAATTAATTAGCACTTTAGCTTATTGATTTGATCAGTTTTCTCTTTTTTTGGTCCCAAGGCTTAGTTGGCTTTTGAGTTTTTTAGACGTTTTTGTTTTGACCAAATTAGTTTATATTTAATGCAGGCCAGCATATGCAGAACAAGTTCCTTAGAATCAAGGATAAGGAATGCAACAAAAGAAGCGATTCAGGAAATAAAGAGCACAGAAACAGCGTGTAGTTGCAGTAGGCAAATGGCTTCTGCCACATCCTGTCGAAGTTGCTTCATGAGAGAAGTCTCTATGAGGCTTCAAAATGCTGGTTTTGACAACGCAATTTGCAAAACAAAATGGAAGAGCTCACCAAATATTCCATCAGGTAACATATTGCACTAAAAATAACAGCATATTTTAATCTCAATTCAAGACAATACATTTCATAAAAAATGCATCTTTTTTCTTTTTTGATTGTCATGTGTAACACTTTTTCCTATTTGGAAAATAAAGAAGAGTGAAAAGGGACCTTCTAGATGGGTATAAGATAAGACAGAACCTAGAAATATTAAACTAAGTTATCCAATATATTAACTTTAATGATTTTTATAGCATTAGGATCATTAGCTATATTAAACAAATTTATTTGGTGTATGTTAGGTGCAAGTTGAAAAGTGAAAAAACGAACACTTTTTCCTCTTAAGCTACACTTCATAAGAATTAAAATTAAACAGTATGTTATAGTCTGAATTTTCAAGAACATTGCATATAACAACTACAACAAGAAGAAGAAAAATCAGCAAAGTGATATCAAATGCTAACTATTACAATAACTGTGCAGGGGAACATACTTTTCTTGATCTGATAGATACCACAAGCTCAAAGAGAGGAGATGTAATTAGGGTGATAATAGAACTAAACTTCCGAGCAGAATTCGAAATGGCGAAGGCGAGCGAGGACTACAACCGCCTCGTTCGGCGGCTGCCTGAATTGTTTGTCGGAAAAGTAGAGAGATTAAGCAACTTGATCAAGATCTTATGCATGGCAGCAAAAAGGTGCATGAAGGAAAACAAAATGCACATGGGGCCATGGAGGAAATATAGGTACATGCAAGCTAAATGGCTAGGTCCATGTGAAAGGACAACTTCAACAACTAAAGTTTCAATGAGATATTCTGAGAGGATGCCAAAACCAAAGGCAAAGGCATCAATGTTAACAGTAGATCTGCTAGAAAAACTTCCCAATGTGCACTATACGGCTGTTGAAGTTGTGTAATATGTATATAGTATGGCAGAAAGTTATTTAGTTTTTAATTTCATTCTTTGGTTTTAGGGTTCAATTCAAATATACCATTACTTAAACTAATTTGAAAATTTTCATGCATGCAATTCAAAAGTTCCACACCAATAAAGCGTTGGTCTAGTAGTGTAAGGTTTCACTAGATTTCTATGAGCAATATTTATTGAAAAGGGTAATCATAAACTCCGAAATAGATTACTTCTTTACCCAAAATGTGATGCGATACCTTTGGTAGTACCAAAAAAATTCAAAGTTGCACTCAATTTTCTAGATCATTTTAACATAAAAATCATGTTCTAGCGGGGTAGCAATAGGGTACTGACTAATAAAGCCCTCAATAGACTATTTAGCATAACTGCATTATTAGGAATTCAAAATTCAGACATGAAGATAAGTTAGAATGAAACGTTATTGGGTTTAATATATTGGGCTATTGGGCCCTTTACCCTTTTTGTTTTCAATTAAGTTAGTTAGGTTGGTTATATTAGTTAGGTTTCCTATAAGGAAAGTTATTTATTGCAATCAAATCAATCAATTCAATTTCATCAATAAGAGTAATCTTCATTCTTCCACATGTTGAAATCTAATAGGTATCAGAGCTCTCAATTTGAGAGCTCTACTACGTACTCATCATTTCTTTCCATTAACAAAACCTCCACATACAATCCTCATATTATAAAATTCCCTTTTCTCACCAAATCTCCTTCTCTCATTCATCCTCTTGCCAACAGAGGTTAAAATCTCCTAGTCCATCTTCAAACCACGATTCACTCCATTTCATCTTCATCAAATCTTCGTCCTTCAAACTGCAATTCGCTTCGTATTCTTCATTCCAAAACGAAAGGCACCAGATCTTCATCATGCAAACAGAAAGCAACAGCAACGACCATCAATTGATGGATGTGTTCCAAAATCCATCAAGCCCCTTCTACTTATATCCTGGTGAGAATCCTGGATTCGTTTTAGTTTCTCCTCCTCTTAATGGCACAAACTATAATTTTTGGAGTAGAGCTATGAGAAGAGCTCTTGGATCCAAAAACAAATACAAATTTGTTAATGGCACCATTAGAATGCCAAGTACAACTGATCCTACCTTTGAAGCTTGGGAAATATGTAATAACATGATAGTGTCTTGGATAAATATATCATTATCACCTCAGATTGCCCAGAGTGTCGTTTATATAGATGGAGCACAAGAGCTGTGGCAAGATCTTAAAGATAGGTTTTCCAAGAGGGATTACTTTAGAACTTTTGATTTCCTTCAAGAAATCCATTCAATGCGATAAGGAGATCGGAATATTTCTAGTTATTTAACTGATCTCAAAACTATTTGGGAAGAACTAGATGCTCTACGACCACTAATCCTATGCATATGTGATGTCAAGTGCACATGCGAATCTTTGAAGAGCATCAACCACTATCGAGAATCTGAATATGTCATTTGCTTCCTTAAGGGTCTCAATGACCAATATGGAACAATTAAAGCTCAAATTCTACTAATGGAGCCACTACCAACGATAAACAAGGCATTTTCTTTGGTCATACAACAAGAAAGGGAATTGGATGGTACCACCATTGAGGATCGAAGAACTGTTATCAACAACGTTACCCCAAGAACAACATGGAGAAATTCGGCACAAAAGCGTGTTGGGTTCAATTCTTCAAAAGAACAACAAGATACCAATAGGTTCAATGGCAGAAACACATACAATGGCAACTCACAATCATATACCAAGTAATAAAGGTGTTGGAGCCAAGATTTGCACCTTTTATGGAAGAGAGAATCACACTATTGAGATTTGCTATTTCAAGCATGGATCCCACCTACCTTCAAACCTAGGCAAAGGCAAACTGAATCCACCATCAACTCTAGTATTTGTCAAAAACATACCACACCAACACCAAGTACCTCAATCAGAAATCAAGCGAAGGAAATTGATGAGAAAACTATCTTGACATTCAATTCTACAAATTATGTGAACCAAGCTTCAATTGAAGAAGACACTAATCCTCATTCAGGTATACCTTCTCATTTCAATTACTGGATTCTTGATACAGGGGCCACAAATCACGTTACCACTTATCTGTCCAATTACACAACTTACCATAGTATCACACCTATACTTATAAAACTACCTAATAGGGCCTCTGTATTAGCAAAATGCTCTGGCACTGTAATTCTCTCCACATAATTACACCTTCATAATATTCTGTACATACATGACTTTATGTACAATCTAATATATGTTCATAAACTTTCAACTTGTGCCAATTGTACTGTCATATTTGATCACAAATGTTGTCTCATTCAGGATACAACTACCTTGAGGACGATTGGACTTGTTGAGGTCTCCAATCACTTATACATTTTTCACAATTTAGCCAATTCTCTTAAACATGTATTACATACTATGAATTCTGATCCTGCTCATAACTTTGATTTGTGGAATTTCCGTTTGGGTCACCCATCTTACTATATCATTAAACTAATGTGCTCCCAATATCCATATATAAAATTACATATGCATAAAGCTTGTGATACTTGCCATATTGCTAAACAATCAAAAAATCATTTTCCTGTTAGTACATCTATTACTACTCAACCTTTTGCACTCATTCACATGGACGTTTGGGGTCCTTTAAAGTGTCCATCCATTCATGGTCACAAATATTTTCTAACTATAGTGGATGACTTCACAAGACATACATGGTTATTTCTCATGATGTCTAAGTCTGATACTAGAAACTTAGTTAAAGATTTTGTTCAATTTGTTCTTGTCCAATATAATCAACACATTACGGTCATTAGATCCGACAATGGTCTAGAGTTTATGATGCCTACTTTCTATTCTACTTCTGGTATAATTCACCAGACATCATGCATTGAAACTCCCCAACAAAACTCTATTGGAGAAAGAAAACATAGACATATCCTTAATCTGACTAGGTCTCTCTTATTTCAATCACACTTACCCCTATGTTTCTGGACTTATGCTGTTAAACATGTTGTTTTTCTAATTAACAGACAACCTACTCCTGTGTTGGACAACAAATCTCCTACTGAAGTTCTTCTAGGAGAACCACCTTCTCTTACCAACCTCAAAGTTTTTGGTTGCTTGTGCTATTGCACGACCCTTGTCCAAGGTAGAACCAAACTTGACCCTCGAGCCAAGAAATGTATATTCCTTGGCTATAAACCTAACACTAAAGGATACATACTCCTTGAAATACAAACTAAGCACATATTCATCACAAGGAATGCCCAATTTTATGAGCATATATTCCCATACCACAACACCAACCCCCTTCCCGCCATCACTAAGCAACCAACTGATATGAATGCCTTCTCTTTGGAAGTTCCCTTCCACCCTTTTCAACCATCAACCACTGACCAACAATCCATCATTCCAACCAATCCTCTCATTCCTGAAATTACAACCAGCAATAACACTCAGATTAGAAGATCTCACAGACCTCACATACCCCCCACATACCTCAAAGACTTTCATTGTAGTCTTCTTACCTCATCCCATCACATTGACCCTCCTCACATTACTCACCCTCTTACTACTGTTCTATCATACCACACCTTATCCCTACCTTACAAAACTTACACTCTCTCTATCAGTGCCCATATAGAACCCAAAACCTTTAAGCAAGCCATTACCTCTACTGATTCGGTTCATGCCATGAAACATGAACTTCAAGCCTTACAAGACAACAACACTTGGACCATAGTCTCCATACCCTCTGAAAAAAGGTCTATAGGTTCCAAATGGGTTTATAAACTTAAATTCAAGGTTGATGGCACCATAGAAAGGCATAAAGCTAGGTTGGTTGCCAAAGGTTTCAATCAAACAGAAGGCCTAGATTTCTTTGACACTTTTGCACCTGTTGTAAAACTCACCACCATTATGATTCTTCTTACTATTGCATCTTCCCAAAATTGAATTTTAGAATAACTTGATGTTAATAATGCTTTTTTACATGGTGATTTAAATGAATAAGTATATGACATTCCCACAGGGGGTCACTTCTATCATTCCTAATCCTGTTTGCAAATTAAATAAATCTTTGTATGATTTAAAATAGGCTAGTAGGTAATGGTTTGCCAAACTATCCTCTTCTTTATTGTCATTAGGATGCATACAATCACATCATGATCATTCTTTATTTACCAAGCATAATGATTTTGGTTTTACTGCTCTTGTAATCCTATGAAATTGCTTCTATTAAAAACTTCTTACATACTGCCTTCAAGATTAAAAATCTTGGACTATTAAGATACTTTCTTGGCATAGAAGTTGCCCATTCCAAACAAGGTATCACCATATGTCAATACAAATATATCCTGGATTTACTCTTTGACACAGGTTTTTTACACTCGAAACCAATTCACACTCCTATGACCAAGGGCCAATCTCTTCACCAAGATGATAGCCCACCATTTCAGGATCCTATGCTATATAGACAATTGGTAGGTCGTCTTCTTTATCTTACAAACACTTGCCTTGACATTACTTTTGTTGTCCAACAGCTCAGTCAGTTCATGGTTGCACCTACTTCCCTACACTATAAGGCTTTAACCTGTATACTGAGGTATTTAAAAGCTTCTCCTGATAAAGGTTTACTCTATTCATCTTCTTCTTCTCTCCATCTCACTGGATTCAGTGATTCATATTAGGCCAATTGCCCCGATACTAAACGATCCATTTCTGGATTTAGTGTGTTCTTGGGCACTTCCTTAGTTTCTTGGAAATCCAAGAAACAAAATACAATTTCAAGGTCTTCCTCTGAAGCTGAATATAGAGTCCTTGCCTTTGCTTCTTGTGAAGTGTAATGGCTCACATACTTATTACTTGATTTACATGTGCCTATCCTAAAGACATCAGTCCTTTACTGTGATAGTCAATCCGTTAGGCATATTGCGACAAATTCTGTTTTTCATGAACGTACCAAATATTTAGATATTGATTGTCATATTACTCGTGAGTACTTAAAGAACAATATTTTCATCTTATTACCTATTTCATCCAAAGAACAGGTGGCTGATTTGTTTACAAAGGCATTAGAAACTACCTTATTTTGTCACATGATTAACAAGCTGGGAATGCAGAATATACATTCTCCACCTTGAGGGGGTATTGAGTTTAATATATTGGGCTATGTATTCATATAAAGTCAAATTACCCTTTTTGTTTTCAGTTAAGTTAGTTAGGTTGGTTATATTAGTTAGGTTTCCTATATAAGGAAAGTTATTCATTGCAATCAAATCAATCAATTCATTTTCATCAATAAGAGTAATCTTCATTCTTCCACCATGTTGAAATCCAATACAATTGATTGACATATGTTATATCCTCTGATGACAACCTCTAGGGGGTGCCTTTGATTGTAGGATCATTTTAGTTTGAAGTTAAGAGCTTTATAAATCAGAATTCGGTGTTGGTATTGATAGATATTTTTAGGAAAATTTTAGGATAAATTTGTGGGGAAAGATGGAAAATATATGAAGATGGAGACCCCACAAGCTCAAGAGCTTGATAAGTCAATGATATTCACCACGAGGAAGGATCTTTGATAAGAATTTAGACGCCACACCGAGAGGGTGATGAGTCTTAGAACACCACAAGAATAAGAATCTTGATAAGTTCAAATTAAGGAGTTTTGGCTCAACTTTAGGAATTTAATCCAATTTTTCTCAAAAATAAACTTGCTTTATTAATGAATAAGCCAAAGCTATAAATAGACAATCTGCCTTGGCTGAAATAAACTAAAGATAAGTCTAAAGATAAAATCATAATTATCGTTGAATACTAAAAGATAATATCCTATTTAATCAAATCTCAAATGCAAACTAAAATCCTAACTAATCCTAAGATAATGAAATTTAAAATCCTAAATTATCAAATAGATAAGATCTAATCTCATCTGGTTGGTTTGTTGAAAAGATAATGCTTGGCTAAGTTGTTAGTCAAAACAAATCTATCTTTACTTAAATCCTTTATTGTAACTGCTCAACCTCTTAAGTTTATCTCCTTCTATTTAATCAATTTATTCCTAAGTCTACATGACAATGAATTCTCATTTATTCATAACAATAAAAATAACCTAAGTTTAGAATAGATCTTAAGGACATAAATGTCCTTCCTTCATGTAATCTCAAGAGCCAATTGAGTCTTTTGTGACCTTCAAGGTTGCTGATTTGGCTTTGACCCTAGTCATAGGACCTTCATGACTTCTCTTGCCCTTTGAATCAAAAGTTGCCCTAGGAGGATTTACATCATCCTCTTACTATATAGACTAAGTTTTGTTGTGGAATGAATATAGGCCATTTTTTGTCCACCAAAGTGTGTGTTCCATCAAATAGTCTAATATTAATCCCTTTCAAAGTAAAGATATTAGTGAAGTGAGTACAAATCACTAGTGAAAATTTCCCCCTAATTAAGAGCATCTCCATGGTTAGTTGCAGAATGATTGCATAAAGTTTTGATAATTCTTAGAGAATTTGACAAGGTTAAGATAAGTTTAATTTGACTTTATTTGCTTATAAGATTGAATCTACAAGCAACTTTCAGTGAAAATTGCATAGCAAATTTTGGATCTCATAATTACAAAATTGGGCTCACAATTACATGATAAAAAGTAAGCAATTTTATATAATTATAAGAGTGTAAATAAAAATTATCTGATAAAACGGGTGATACAAATATCACGAATTATAACATAAGGTACTCACAAAAATCGATTATATGCAACTCTTGTATAATTTGTGTGAAACCCTGTTGCTAAAGTTTCACAGGTTCATAAAAAATCTCATAACAATCAAGCATAGATCTTTATCCCCTTTGCCTGAAACATTTGTCAACACCAGAAAAGGTTCTCAACACCAGGTCCTCAGAGGAAAGTCCAGGATAAAATAATTATAGGGAAGTTACTGAACAAGGATTCTCAAGAAGTTAAATAAAAGACAAAAATAAGATAAAAATCTTTATTCCGGGGAATTATAGTCTAACATGGTTTGGTTTTTTTAGTTTATGGACGTGCATTAACCACTCATACTATATAATAATTTAATATCTTCCTTAGGAATCCTTCATGTGTGAGTAAGATATTAAATTAACAAACATTCAAGTTATATAAGAGTATCTCAATAGATACATTTTTGTAACATTCTTATTTAAATAAAAATATTTTTCACTCATTTGTCGAGATTCCTATTTCTTAAAAATGCACATTGCACAAGACATTTATATATATATTTTTATAAGAAATAATGTAATATCTATAAACTGTTAGTATAAAGATTTATATATGATGAGTACATTATACATCATTCATTATTTATATACTTTTTCTGAAAAACTAATAATTATTTATATATTGTACGTATATACATCATTTTTTTCTATAAGAAAATGGGGTACATAAAGATAGAAAGGGGGAGAGGAAACCATTTGTTATAAAAAAATTATAAAAGTGTGAATAGAATATGATATTCAAATAAGAATATGAATAATATTTATTATTATGTAAAAAAAATTAAATGATATTCTTAATTTATGAGAATGTATAATAAATTATAAAATAATGCGTGAAATCTAAATAGGGATGAAAACGATTGTGAGCAACTTTATTCTTAACTTTATAAGTGGCACTACCATTTAATCAACTAAATTATTATATATTGAACAATCTAGTAACGAGTATTGATTCAAATGGTTGATTCCCCTTAAGTAATGTCTCGAGTTCGAGTCTTGTGAATGGAAAAAATACATGTTGGGAGAGTTAGCCCCACATACCTGTGGATGTTCCCGACTCGGACAGAATTGCCTCCAGTGCTAGGATACCTATGTGAAACAAAAAAAGAGCCAACAAATCTCATCATTCCGATTACAAATCCAAGATATTATTAGGGATGGCAACAGGGCGGAACTGACACGAGTAGTGCTTTCCCATACTCATACTACTTACGGGTACCCGCATAGATAGCGGGTATTTGCGGGTACCCCACATGTTTTTAAATTTCAATATATATTTATATATTTTATAATAATACATGAATAATAAAATTATATACATGTTAAAATTATCATATATTTTAATCACTAAAATTTATTATAAAATAATAGATAATAAATAATTATAAAATAATAATAAAAGTGTAATATATAAAAATTATTTAATTAAAAAGTAAATTATAAATTTGCGGCTACCCGTAGGCGGATATCATGATACTTGCTCTCACCCATAAGCTATTTTTATGGGTATCCGTTGTGAGTATTTTAGTGGGTACTCACACATACATACAGATATTTTGTCATCACTAGACATTATGGCTATATAATATTTGTTTATTAATGAGTTGGAATACTTTGTAGGAACATTTGCATAAAAATATTTCATTTTTCATATATGAACTGATTTTTTTTATTGCTGTTTATAAAACTCTAGATGAATTAGTCTTCCCTTAAACAATATTCGGATGCCGATTCTTACGTACTAAATCTTACCTTCTTTGTGGAGAATGAATTAGGTGCCGCATGAAATCTTACTTTCCAATGTATAACTGGAAACAGAAACCCTTTTAGCTCGCCGTTTGAAAATTTCTACCTTGGTGAAAGCATTGTAACAAACAAGTCCTTAAGTTTATGCTTTATTAGTAATTTACTACCATTATTATTTTATTCTCTGTATTTTCCTCTTACCCTGTGACGTAAGTCTTTTTGTTTGTGCATTTGGGTCTTCTTAATCTACTTACAGTTTAGTGGTCCTGCCTATTATTCTTTACTATAAATGATTGTTCATTAGTTTAGTCAATGGATACATATAATGATGCCCATTTATTCATTATCAAGTATTAATTTTTATTAAATATTTTACCATATAGATTAGTTTAGTTTATTGGCTTTTTAATTGAGATTTTGTGAGGGGCTTCCACTTTCCAATGGAATTGGATCTTTAATCATCTAAGATTAATTCATCATTATTTCATAGCTTTGAATGGATTTGTCAATTTATGCAGATGAAGTGACACTCTAGATGGCAGCTAAGACCATCAATCCTATGGGAGGAAGGTTGATGTTTACGGTTTTGGGCTTATCTTATTTGAAATATTGATTGAAAAAATACTATATGAGAGGATATGACCGTAGTAAATAAGGAATGCACTTTTGTAATATTGTCATTTGGATCTGTAATGTGAACATCATGACCTCTTTCATGGCTTGTTTTTTGTGCACACTGGATTGGAATCATGTCAAATAATAGGAAAACGTATACAGCCCCATTTCCACCCAACCCCACTCTTCAATGATTTCAAACCTTTGAATGACAAAATACACATGTAATGCAAACTAGACTACTTGTGCTCATTAAATGATTTGCTTGTCTTGCAGTTAGACGATGCATGACCCACTAACTAATATGTTATTGATTAAAGATTCTTTTAAATTCTTTTCACAATAATCAATTTACCTCTCAAGAAATTAAAAAAAATTAAAAAAAATTAAAATGATTCACAAAATATCAAATATGACTCAAATTAATTATTTTCTTGACATTTTTTGACCAATATGTGTGACCTTTAATTATAATTTGAATTTTTCCTTTTTATAAATCAAATTTATACATACAAAAATTTAGAGTAAATTACACTGACACCCCTTGAGTTTTAGTGAAATTACACAAACCACCTCTCACTTTTCTACATCTACACAAACCTCCCCTGGTTTTATACTTTCATTACACTAATCAGTATAAGAAATAAGTGTAATCTTTTAAACAAAAAATGTGATAAATACAATTAAGTTAAACAAAACATGATATATTGTGTAGACAAGTCTAAATAATATATAAATCAATGTATTTTTATTATTTTTTTGTTACAAAATGCATCAACAATTATAAAGAAATATCGTTTAAATCACTTTTATAATGTAGTGTAACGAACCAAAAATAATAAAGATACATTGATTTGTATATTATTTAGACTTGTCTACACAATATATCATGTTTTGTTTAACTTAATTGTATTTATCACATTTTTTGTTTAAAAGATTACACTTATTTCTTATACAGGGGTGGTTAGTGTAATGAAAGTACAAAACTAAGGGAGGTTTGTGTAAGTGTAAAAAAGTGAGGGGTGGTTTGTGTAATTTCATTAAAACTCATAGGGTGTCAATGTAATTTACTCAAAAATTTATAAGGACTAAACTAAATATTAACTCATATTTTATAGAATATGTAGATGCATTTCACGAAAAAAAAAAAGGACTATTATCCACATGCATCAGGATTTCAATCTTTATAAGTTTTATGCTCTAGTTGAGAGGACTTTTTTTTTTGCAAAGCTTCCTCCACTTTTTTTTTTACTTATATCATGATTGTATGATTTGTATCTACTCTTTTCATCCATCTTATTGGGTATGCTTCTTTAAGTTTTTCTTTCAATTTGTTGAGTTATGATTAGCAAGGGAGGACTATATCTTATAGGTTAAGTAACTCCTTTGCTAATGGAAATTATAATTATATCCATCCACACTTAGTATGTCTGATTAACTGGTTACTGAAGAAAAAAAAGAAAATTGAGATTAATGCTATGTTTGTTTGGGGTGAAAAGGGGAGGAAAGAAAGTGGGAGGAATGAAAGAGAAAGGAAAATAGTTTTTTCTATTGTTTGGTTGCATTGAAAAGAAGGAAGGAAAGAAAAAAATTGGTGAGCCCATATATTATGTTTTCTCTCCATTATTAAGAGTAAAACATGCAGAAAAAATTGTACCAGAATCGATTGTCCCAAAGTATGTCTTAAATCATGTTCCAAACCAATGACGATGAAATAAAAACCAATGACGATGAAATAAAAAAAATTTGATAACAATCATGTTCCAAATCATGTCCCAAAGTATGTCTAACACAGCATGTTTTCATTGATTTAAGACATACTTTGAGATATCATCTCTTTGATATTACAAACAAAATATCATTATTAATAATAATTATATTATTTTCTCTTCACTTTCTTTCCATTTTCTATCATACCAAACAACTAAAAAATCATCACATTTTCTATCCATTTTATTCTCTCAAGTTTTCTTTCCTCAACTTTTCTTCTCTAAACCAAACAAAGTGTAAGAGTTGAGTTAAGTTAATATGAATTATATACAAATGGTTCCTTAAGTTAATATGAATTAATTGATATGAAATTAATGTTCATGTCTCTACTTCCTTGTGTGATGGAGCATCAAGACTGATAAATTACTAATAACGCAGCTTATTGAGTTCTTATGATCATCAAATATTGGAATAACAATTGTACTTGGTCTTGTACATCATTCTTACACAACAAATGTAATTTCATAATTTGATTAAGCTAAAATAGCTCCATTACTTATCAACAAGTTTGGTGTAGCAGTGTATTTTAAAAACTGATGTATGTCATGCCATGCACATTGAGGATTTTAAAATAGCCGTTTTTAAGGCACTTTTTTAGTTTGGCTAATTAATTGCCATCTCAATTGCACGAACAAATTATCGAGGTAACACTTTTCTGCAATAAACAAACCATGGTGACATTACCGAAGACCTTGGGAACTTCTTCATCTACATTGCAAGAAGTGCAAAATTCTAAATATTGGATAGCTAGCACCGTAGCGTGTGAAATCGCAGCTATTTATTTGACCAAATATCAGTTTTTTTAATATTTTTATTCACATTATAAAAACAAACATTTTATTATTTAATATCTATCCGGTAAGTAAGAGTTTTACACATTTACTATATTATCCGTTATGTTATCTTAAATATTATTGATTATTGAATAAAAATAATACAAATAAATGATGAAATAATATTATATTAAGCTATCAATATATAAATCTTAAAGTTTAAGTTTAACTTACGAGTCCCTCTCAAATTAAGAAAGTAAAAGTCTTTCTATCTTGGATGATCATTTAGTGAGCAGAAATTTTCACACGCAAGACCAAATTAAAATGACATTTTCATAATTTATAGAAAATTTCACTTTAGAAGAATTTACAATTTTCACAAACTTTATTTGCAAGATGTCAGAATGTTTAATTAAAATTTCAAATCCTAAAGTCACGGTTTAGAAAGAGTTTACCCTATGATTAGTATCTTATCGGGATAGTCTTTGTCTGGATAGTCTCATGTTCCAAAACCACTTCCTCTGCCATTTCTCATACAATAAAATTTTGACAATTAATAAAAAAAAATCACATATCATTTTAACTTTGTTTCTTGCTGCTACTCAAAAAATTTAATCGATATCAAAATTTGATTGAATAAAACAGGAATGAGGACATAATTTTGACAGAGATATTCTTCATTCATATACATCTACCCTCACCAAATAGAAATCATATGTCTTTAAGGGTGTCGTATTCTCTATCCTCAACCAATCAGATGTTACCACAAGAATAAAAAGAAATATTTAGAAAAAGGTAAAATTTTGATTGGTCAGGACAGAGTATAAGAGCATTCATAATGGATAACAACACTGTTATTTATATTTGGGTCTCACACATTATTTTATAATTTATTATAACTCCTCATTAAATAAAAACAACATCTAGTTTTTCCTCACAATGTCAAACACCATTCTTCTTCTTATTTAGGTCCCACAACCTATTCACTCCTTTATATTTTATAATAAACATAACAAAATATTAAGAATAATTACTTATTTATTAATAAATTAAAAATCGTTATAATTTATTATAAAGATTAGAAATCAATTATAAATAAAAAATAAAATTTTGTTGATTATTATTTTTAATTTTCGTTTATGCAAAAAAAATTAATTTCTTGTAATTATTTTGGAATTTTTTTTAATGTTTGTGGATATTTTGATGTTTCTAGATATATTTGTGTGTATTTATTCTTTCATTGTGTATTTTCAGTGCACTTCTCTCCTAAAGGGACTGTTCTCATTTATCAATTTTTGTTCTTATTTAAGAACATAATACAAGGAATAAGAACAATACAATTGATAACAGAATAAGAACATTCTTATTCGATTAAGAACATCCTTAAAAACAACCATTGTGGGTGCTTTAACATACTTGTTGAGACAGGTGATCTTTGGGTGTTTACCCTCCCCCATCTAAACATGAACCAGAATCGTCTGTTCCAAAATTTTCTATCTCTATGTCCCAAACTAATCATATACCAACAAATAATGTAAAAAATGTTAATTTACATTTTTTATTTTTTCTTTTTAAATATGTGTGGACATAGAAAACGAGGATGAGGATTTGTTGTCCTCAATCTTGTTTCTAGCCAATCACAATGAAACAAAAATTGATAAAGTTATAAATATTGAATTTTTTAATTAACATAGTATAATATGATTGGTTTGAGACATACTGTGGGACACTTGATCCCTTTTCTCTAAACATCTCAAAGTACAAAACCCAAGAGAATCTTGGCATCAGCCCCTATAAATAAAACCCTTGTCAGACTCCATAATGCAAACATCACTTCCTCTTGCACCCTCTTCACCTAAGTGTTTTCTAATCTTAGAGCAATGGCATTACTCCTACTCTTTCTCCTAATGACCTCCTTCACTGTATTTGCTGAAGAGCATTACATTCTTCCACCCACTTCTCCTCCTCCTCATATCTCTCCATCTCCACTTCACCCCCCAACTCATTCTCCTCCTCGTATCTCTCCTTCTCCACTTCACCCCCCAACACATTCTCCTCTTCAACCACCACATCACCACCACCACCACCACCCATCACCAACTGTTGCACCTGTCCACTCTCCTGCTCCATCGGCTAAACCACCTACCCACTACAATCACCCTCCTACTCCTCCAAAACATGTTAAGACACCACCACCTACCCACTACAATCATCCTCCTACTCCTCCAAAACATGTTAAGACACCACCACCTACCCACTACAATCACCCTCCTACTCCTCCAAAACATGTTAAGACACCACCACCTACCCACTACAATCACCCTCCTACTCCTCCAAAACATGTTAAGACACCACCACCTTCACCAAAAGTGCATGATACCATACCTAGAACCTTTATAGCTGTTCAAGGTGTTGTTTATGTAATGTCTTGCGAATATCCTGGGATTGACACCCTCTGGAAAGCCACACCACTACTTGGTTAGTCTCTCTACTCCATTTCTCACCTTTCTTTCTCTTCATTATGGGACTGAAAGTATATATATACAATCTTTTACTTATTATTGTTTAATTGGAAAGAAATTTAAGTTCTTTTATCTTTCTTTTTATTTTAATGAGTTTCTCACTTGATTAATATTTTGGCATGCAATGTATATAGATCAATAAATTTTTTTGTTTAGGTAGTCCACCATTTGTCCCCAGACCATTGAGTAAAAGTTTAAAAGTAGACTATAATATTTTCTTGATTATGTATCATTATTCTTCTTCTAGAGCTGAAGGGACATAAAAGAATATCAAGTGTAAATTTTCCTTAAACTTTATAAATTTTGCAAATAATTAATTTAGATTTTTTTCATTATTATTATTATTATGTAACTTTAATTTTTTTTATAAGTCAATATTACTCTATTATTTCTTTTAACTTTAAATTTTATTTATATTTTTTTCTCAATTAATCTGTATTTTGAGCATGGTTTTTCCCCGTGACCTTGAACTATATTTTACCTAAAAACATCCCTTATTTCTTATTAAATAAACTTGACAGCAGATGGATAAAGTCGTAAAATATAAAAAAAAAATATACTGAGGGTAAATAATTTAAACCAAGGAGAATTTTGTTATCTTACATCATATAATTATTTCCTTCTCAAGTAATGATAGAAAACTTTTAAATCAGATTTTAAATCCAACATATACTTTTTTTGACATGAAAAAAATGCAATACACTACAAATAAAATGAGGTAACTTTTTATCGAAGAGGTTTACCCGTTTAAGTAAGAAGCAAACCTTCTTTGAACATTTTACCATTGTGGACAGTAGCCTATTAGTGTATGTGAGAGAAGGAAGGTGGCAGGACCTAGCTAAAGTTACTTTGCCGTTTTATTAAAGTTAAGCTTCAACATATATCTGCCGTACGGTATATGTATCATATTTCATATACTATGTACACCATCCATCACAATAAAGCAAAAAATATAATAATAAATAAATATTTAAAAATCTTAATATTTTCATTGGCATGAGAGAATTGTTCATAATAAAGAAAAAATAGATAATAATAAATAAATATTTAAAAATCTTAATATTTTCATTGGCTTGAGAGAATATACTAGTCCATATCTTTTGTTTGATATATATAACCATTGTATTTGAACTTCTTTTTTTAAACTGTAGGAGCCATTGTGAAGCTCCAATGCCACAACACTATATACACACTGGTCCAAACAGCCAAGACTGACAACAATGGTTACTTCTTACTTGAAGCACCTGAGATCATCACCAACTATGGTGCTCACAAGTGCAATGTTGTTTTGGTGAGTGCACCCGATGGACTAGAGCCTTCTAATATCAATGGTGGTATCACTGGTTCTCCCCTTAGGTTTCAGAATACTTACGAGTCTCCGAAGGGCCCTTTCACGCTTTACTCTGTTGGTCCTCTTGCATTTAAACCTAAATGCCCACGTTAAAATAATATTATGAAGATTATATATTCTACGTACCTAATTATACAGGGCTGTGTTACTTAGTTATGCAATACTCTTCGGGCTTGTTTGTTTTCTAGTGTTTCATGGGATTAGGATATGTTATATGTTACTATGTTATTGTTGCCACGAAAGTTGTATTCGTTTAGTTACTTCAGAGTTTGGATTATTATCATTGAATAAAGAGTGACAGTAAGTAATTTGGTTCCATGTCTAATTTGTATTTTATCCATTTCAGCCCAGTATCTTACTATTTCTAAAAATAATATATATTTTAAGTGATGTTATTTTCTTCATAGTCAAAAGTCAAATCTTTCTAAACAATGGTATAGGATAACAATGGTTCTGGATCCAATAAATATTTAGAATAATTTGGAGAATGAGCCAGCATTCATTTCACTTATCTGTGTAAAAAGAAAAAATGTATAATTCAAGCATTCACTCACTCATTCATATATATATTATTTACACATTTATTCATTCATATATTCAAAAAATAAAATTACAAAATATATTATTCAAATATTCATTCACTTATGCATTCATACATATATTTGAAAATAAAAATGTATTATCTATACATTATTCAACTAATTTATCCATCCATTAATAAAAAAATACATATTTATTCATTCATTTATTCATACATACATGTATTGAAAAATAAAAATTCACCATTCATGCATGTCTTCATTCATGAATGCATACATACATTAAAAAATACATCAATAATATATATTTACTTATTCATTCATTAAAAATAAAAGGAGGTTATTCAAACATTACATTTTATGATTAATATATCATACATTCTGAATTGCTATCTCACTACATCATTTCATTAATTACTATAAATTATTTCACACATTTCACTTATTTCATAGCTTAATGCATTTCACATCTCATTTAATTTTTTATTAATTATCATACTAACACATTTAAATAATTAACAATATATTATTAGATTTGTATAAAAACATAAATATTTTTGGTATAGTTTTTTTTATCGGTAAGTGTTAGTATGTTAGTTATTAGTATGCTAGTATTTTGTTGTGGGTGAGCCTCCACCCTCAACTTCTTTCACTCTATCATCAAACCACCTTATAACTCCCATTTTTTTTTATTGATGATGGAACTGGAACTCACAACCCCCTATTTTTGGTATAGTTGATTTGATTTTTCATTAGGTTGTAAACATCCTAAACTACAAAACCCAACAGAATCTTAGGATCAGCCCCTATAAATCAACCCATCCCAAATTAAACTAACATAATGCAAACATCACTTTCTCTTTCACTCTCTTCAGCCAAGTGTTTTCTCATCTTAGAGCAATGACATTACTCCCACTCTTTCTCCTAATGACCTCCTTCACTGTGTTTGCTGAAGAGCTTTACACTCTTCCACCCACTTCTCCACCTCATCCCCCAACTCATTCTCCTCATCACCCACAACATCACCATCACCACCACCACCACCCACCAGCTTCTGCACCTGTCCACTCTCCTGCTCCGTCGGCTAAACCCCCGACCCACACACCTGTTAAGACACCACCACCTTCACCAACAGTGCATCATCGTATAGCTAGAACCTTTGTAGCTGTTCAAGGTGTTGTTTATGTAAAGCCATGCAAGTATGCTGGGGTTGACACCCTCTTGGGAGCCACACCACTACTTGGTTAGTCTCTCTACTCCATATCTCACATTTCTTTCTCTTCATTTTGGCTTGCATGTACATAGATCTACAATTTTTCTTATTTAGGTAGTCCACCATTTGTCACAGACAAAGATCATTTGTCCAAATGATATATCACTCATTGTGTGAGTCCAATCAGATATTGACAATTAATAAAAGAAAAAATTTAAAACATAATTGTTGTGACACTTTTTGTACCACTTCATGTACTATTATAATTAATTGGTTGGAAAAAATTATTTAAATTAAAATTATAATTATTAAATATTTTCTGGTCAATTATATCTCTTACCACACGTGGAGTGAGACAAAGGAGTTAGGATGACAACAAGCTTGGATAGTGCTTTCATGTGCCCAAACCCGCAATATTTATGGGTACCCGTGCGAGTAGAGAGTATCTAACGAGTTTTTAATTTTAATTATATATTTATATAATTTTTAATAATTAATATGTAAAAATAATTGTTATATGAATAATATGATATTTATATGATAAATTTATGATCATAGTCACATATGTTTAATTTAGTATGAAATAATAATAAAGTATATAGTATATAATCTTAAAATAATAATAAATATATATAAAATTTTAACTAAAAACTAAATGTATAAATTTGCGGTTACTCGAAGAGTAGGTATCACAAAATCTACTCTCATCCATAAACTATTATTGCGGCTACCCGTTGCGTGTATTTTCACGGGTACCCACAAGCCAGGTTTTTTTGCTATCTCTATAAAGGAGTGAGATAACATATATAAACTCACATGATAGGCATCATTTGAGATAGGTGATCATTTTACCTATATTATTCAAGTGAATATAAGATAGTATAATATTTTCTTGATTATACTGTCATTCTTATACTTCTAGAGCTTATGTTTCATTACACTTAATTACCTTTTAAATTTATCTTATCATGACATTTAGATCTTTGTACCGAAAAATTGAAGTGGGTCTTATAAAAATAAAAAACAAAAAACCGTGAAGATGGAAAAATACCGGGTCCGGGTGTAAATAATTTAAACCCGAACAAGAAGATGAGTTTTGTTATCTTATCATTATTAATTGGGAAAAGTTTTGCAAAAACTCGTCTTTATATAATTATTATGAAATATCTAATGTTAATTATAGTAAAATTGATTTTTACATAAAAATAATATATTAGATTATTAATAACTAAAAATTTTTAAGCATCCATTTTGTAATTTTGACTGTCAATCATGTAGTTTAAATTTTTTATATGTTATTTTAAGTGATTTTCATGTTAATATATTAGTAATTTAATATTATATTTATGCATTTACTAATTTAACTAACAATTTTTTTAAGAAAAATTAGTTTATAATACTTATTTGTAAAAATATAGAATTTATGGAAGTTTTATACATTTTCCCTTATTCATTATTAAATAAACTTGAAAGGATATGGATAAAACATAAAAGAATACTGAGTGTAAATAATTTATACCTTATCAAGGAGAATTTTGTTATCTTTCATCATAATTACTTTCCTCCTCAAATCACGCTTGAAAACTTTCAAATCAGATTTTAAATCTAACATATACTTTTTTGGACAAGGAAAAAAATGCAATACACTGCTAATAAAATGAGGTAACTTTTCAGAGTTTTACTCGTTAGAGTAAGAAGCAAACCTTCTTTGAACATTTTACCGTTGTGGACTGTATCTACTAGTGTATGTGAGAGAAGGCAGGATGGCAGGACCTAGCTAAAGTTGGTTTATCTTCATGCGGCTATAAGAATATGACACATTGTTGTTGCCACTTTTTGCCCCAATAAAAGGACATTGTTGTAACATAAATATGGATAAAAATCACTTGCCCATTCCATATCTCAAATAGTGTTTCAAGACCAATCACGCTACATAAATAAAATAAAAAAATAAAATGTAACAAAAAATAATATTTTAATTAGTTTGAGACATCATTTGAAATACTCTTCAAAATATGGGTTCTCTATTTCATATGATCCTCCACCAATCATGATGACTCAAAACAATAATGATAATATGTTTAAATATTTGAATGGATATTACTTGTTTTTATTGGTGAAACTCCCGCACAACATATGAAACAAAAAATATCTTTTTAGTATATATCCTTCGTGCTAAGCGACAACTGAGAAGTGACCATTGTATCTGAACTTCTTTATTGAAACTGTAGGAGCCATTGTGAAGCTACAATGCAACAACACTAGATACAAACTGGTCCAAACAGCCAAAACTGACAAGAATGGTTACTTCTTCCTTGAAGCACCTAAGACCATCACCAACTATGGTGCTCACAAGTGCAATGTTGTTTTGGTGAGTGCATCCACTGGGCTAAAGCCTTCTAATCTCCATGGTGGTGTCACTGGTTCTACCCTTAGGATTGAGAAGCCTTACGTGTCTCAGAAGGGCCCTTTCACGCTTTACACTGTTGGTCCTCTTGCATTAGAGCCTAAATGTCCACTTTAAAATAATATTATGGAAATTAAATATTCTACCTAATTATGTGGGTTGTGTTATTTGGTTATGCTATGCTCTTCGGGCTTGTTTGTTTTCTAGTGTTTCGTGGGATTAGGATATGTTTTATGTTACTATGTTGTTGTTACCCCTAAAGTTGTGCCGTGTAGTTACTTCAGAGTTTGCATTATTATCATTGAATAAAGAGTGACGGTAATTTATTTGGTTCTATGTCTAATTTGTATTTTATCCTTTTCAGTCCAGAATCTTAATTAGATGTTTCTGAAAATAATACTATTTATAGTGATGCTATTTTCCTTATAGTCAAAAGTCAAAAATATGCTTCCGTGGGTCTAAAGTCTAAACAATGGGTATATATAGGATGACATTATGACAATGGGATCTGGATCCAATAAATATTTAGCATATTGTGTAGAATTGGGATGAGTAATTACACGTAAAAATCAGTGGGAAGAGATTTACCCATCTACACATAAAAACATTGTGTAGAATGAGAATGATTAATCACACATAAAGGATTTGCCCACATAAGAGAATAGAATTATCAATTAAATGAGAATGAGTAATCACACCTAAAAATCAGTGAGAATGAATGTGGGTATGGGAGGAAGGATCCTCTTCAAATATCATACATTAACAAACAAAAAATAACATATAATGATACTTTAATCATTTTATATTTATCAAAAAATTACATTTTTATTATTGAAAACATAAATAAAAATAAGTACTTAAAATTTGTGTTCGAGTATGATATTGTAGTGCCCAACTTCTTCATAGTATCATATACATAATTACTAATTTTTCTATCTCATTGCTATTAAATAAACAATAATGTTTTCTATATCTATACTTCTGATCTATTTATTATGTAAAGATAAAATATGAATAAGAGGCAATTAGATTATTAAACAAATATAATTTATATATTTCAAGTTTTCCATTTTTTATATCCAAATTGAAATTATGACAACATTAATAAAGGGATGAAAGCATTGGTGGTTTCGAAAGATGAATATTGATGAAGAATGAATGTATTGGTGGTTTTAAGATTGATTCAATCATTCAAAGATTATAATCTTGTATGAATGTCATGTGTGCTGGAATAGCAATTTTATGTATATTCAGATGGTTAAATATTCCCCTAGAATATTAGAAAAAATGGACTAATGGTTTTTGTTTGAATAATTTTTGTTCGTTTGATTTTGCACAAAAAAATGGTTTTATATTAAATGTATCGAAACACAATTAAATCAAATATACAAGACACTTTTTAAGAAGATAATTCTTTTTTTAAGAATTAACATGTAAAAATTTATGGAAAATTCAACATAATAATAAGGAAAACTTTAACAGAGAAAATGTAGCAGATAATAATTTTTTCAACTTGCTAGAATCTATGAGGAGCAATAACAAATCATAATAGTAAGACACACAAGAAACTTTTAACGTGAAAAACTTTCCTGGTGTGAGAAATAAAAACCACAAGCACAAGCTAGTCAACCAATCTTCAATACGTTCAAAATAAGAATACAAGAGAGTCTCCAAAGTATAGCACAAAACGTGCTCAACAATACGGCATACAATAGAGCAATAAGCTTGAAAATGAGAATACAAAGTTGCAGAAAAAACTAGAAAAAAATAGCCACTGTTATAGCTCATTTTCTACCACCTCAGACGACTTCTTATTTATCCAACCGTTCAGAATGAAGTACCAGAAACTGTGAGCCTGCTGTCCAAATTTCAGCTCGATCCAACGCAGACGTAGTCGTAAGTTTCTCACAACTGCTATGAGTTCCTTAGGGTTGAGTTCTTTCAACTTCTCTCTCACTTTATTATTGCCTCATTTTGCATAAACTGATTTCACACCCTTGCCACATCTGACCCTTACCCATTTAATTAAGTGGGACAAGTGAGCTTTGCCCAATTGAGTCTTTCTCCACATAGGTAGGGAGCCTAAACCCAATAAATCTCCCTCTCACAACTATGTGGAGAGATTCGTCAAATTGACGATCTCACAACAAGCTTCAAACTTCCACATTGATAAGGCATTAGTCATTATATCAGCACCATTATCATTTGTATAAACATTATCTAATTTCAACAACCTAGCATCCAAAGCATCACATATCCAATGATGTCTGACATCAATATGTTTGGACCTATAATGAAAAGTTGAATTCTTCCCAAGATGAATTGCACTTTGACTATCACAAAATAACAAATATTTGTGTTGGACAAAATCAAGCTCCTGCAAGAATTTTTTTCACCCAAAGCAACTCCTTGCTTGCTTTTGTAATGGCAATGAACTCTGTCTCAGTAGTGGGAAATGCAATGCACTTTTGCAACCTAGATTGTCATGCCACAACTCCTCCTACAAATTTAATCAAGTAACTTGAAGTGGACTTTCTGAAATCAATGTCACCAGCCATATCAGAATCAATATAGTCCACAAAAGTAGGTATATCACCTCCAAAACAAAGCCTCAAACTAGCATTACCATCAAGATACCTCAAAATCCATTTCACAGCATTCTAATGTTCTCTACTTGAATTTGACATAAATCTATTGTTTGTATCAACAACATGTACAATATCTGGTCTTGTACATACCACTGTGTACATCAAACTGCCCACAACAGATGCATAAGGAACCCATTGTATATCATATTTTTCAGCTTCATTGGAAGGATATTGATTATCACTCAACTTAAAATGAGTAGCAAGAGAAGTGCTTACCTCCTTAGCATTTTCTTCTAGAACTTCTGTAACACTCTCTTAATATAATGTTCCTGTGACAGACAAAGTTTTCTTTCTTGACTACCTCGCATGATTCTTATACCAAGAATTTGCTTAGCAGCTCCCATGTCTTTCATGGTAAATGACTTGCTTAATTGCTTCTTTAACCTATCAATCAGGGAAATATTTTTTCCAACATAAACATGTCATCAACATACAATAATAGGGTGATAAATTATCATCATCAAACTTTCTAATGAAGACACAATGATCAGAAGTAGTCTTCTTATAACCTTCCTCATACATAACAAACTCAAACTTCTTGTACCATTGTTGTGGAGCCTGCTTCAAACCATATAGACTCTTTCTCAACCTACATACATAGTCTTCTTTTCCTTCAATAAGAAAACCATCAGGTTGTTTTATATAAATCTCTTCCTTCAAATCACCATGAAGGAAAGTAGTTTTTACGTCCATTTGCTTTACCTCCAAATCAAAAGTAGCAGTCAAACTCAAAACAATTCTAATGGATGACATTTTCATCACGGGAGAAATTATCTCACTAAAATCAACACTCTTTCTATGCCTGAAACCTTTAACCACCAATTTGGCTTTATACCTTGGAGATGTAGAATTATATTCTTATTTCACCCTGTAAATCCACCCGCTTTCCAAAACCTTTTTCCCCGTTGGCAATATGACCAAATCAAAAGTGTGATTATCATGAAAGAACTTCATTTCCTCTTGCATTGCTTCTAACTACTTCTTCTTCTTTTCTTCATTCTTCATGGCCTCATGATAATATTCAGATTCTCTTCCATCTGTCACAACAACATTGTCATCAGAAGGGTACCTGGTAGATGGTTTCCTCTGTCTATTAGATATCCAAAGATGAACTTGAGGTGGTTCAGGAGCATCACCAAGATTCTTATCTTGTGACATCTCATGTTCATCTTCACTAATATCAATGGAAATATCTAACCCATCTCCAAGCTGTTGATCACCAACATAATGATGTTGCTCACCATTTTGAATGTTATTCTCAAATGTATCCAAATCATGTACAGACATCCAAAATTGATCAATATCAGACAATCTACTATCCTTCTTGGGTATAATTTTCTTCATCTTATCGATGTCTTCAATGGTTTGGTCTTCCATGAACTTCACATCACAACTTCTAACAAACTTTTCTCAATAAGATCATACAACCTGTAGCCAAATTCAACTTCACCATAACTGATAAATATGCAATGTCTTATCTTCACATCCAACTTGGACCTTTCATCCTTTGGAACATTCACAATAGTCTTGCAATCGAAGACTAAAAAATGATCATACCGGACATTCTTGCCAAACCAAATCTTGTCTGGGACCTCAACAATTAGAGCAACTACAGGAGTAAGTTTAATAACATGCACTGTCGTGTACAAAGCCTCACTCTTGAAATGTTTAGGTAATTTTGATTTAGAAAGTACACACCTAACTCTTTCAACCAAAGTCATGTTCATCCTCTTTGCTAAGCCATTAAGTTGATGAGTCTTAGGAGGAGTCTTTTCATGTCTAATACCTTACTGCTTTCAGTAAATATCAAACGGTCCATAATACTCACCACCATTGTCAGTATGAATGCATTTCAGCTTCTTGCTAGAATGCCTCTCAACCAAAACATGGAATTGTTTGAACTTTTCAAGCACTTGATATTTTGCCTTCAAAGTATAGACTCAAAGCTTCCTTGAACAATCATTATTAAAAGTAACAAAGTAAATTGCACCACCAAATGACTTTACCTTCAATGGACTACAAACATCGGAATGCACCAATTCAAGCAACTCTGACGTCCTTGAGGGATGATGCTTCTTAAAGGATACTATGGTCTGCTTACCAGCCATGCAATGAGAATATTTCTCCAACTTTGTACTCTTCAATCCCGAAAGTATATTCTTTTTGGCTAAACAATTCAACCTTTTTCACTAATATGACTGAGTCTGCGGTGCTATAAAGAAGCCTCCATATCCATGACATTCACATTTTCTTTAGCAACCAAAGCTTTTGTCCAATATAGTTTATAAATTTTCTCCCCTCTAGCCACAACCAAGTTACCTCTAACGAGTTTCCATTTTCCAGAACCAAAGTGATTATCATAACCACCATCATCAAGCATCTGCACAAAGATCAAATTGAAAAGAACATCTGGAGCATGTTTAACTCCTCTAAGCAACAATTGCACTCCCATATTGGTATACAAACAAATATCAGCAATACCAACTACATTTGATACACCATCATTACCCATCTTCAATACTCCAAAATCACCAAAAGTGTAAGATGTGAAGAACTTCTTCCTTATTGTAACATGCAATGTAGCACCACTATCAGTTATCCATATAATCTCATCTGATACAAGATCAACTGAATTACGGTCACGACGAATAATAAGACCATCACAAGTAGCAGTAGTAACACGATTTTCATCATCATGATTTTGCTCGTTCTGCTTGTCCTTCTTGTCTATGTTCTCCATTTTCCATTGAAAATAACTCTTCTATATGTGACATGATTTGTACAATAGTGATACTTCATATTCTTGTATCTGCACTTGGACTTACTTCTGCCTTTTTCTCTACCACCTTTCGGATCCTTTCTATGACTTTCCCCCTGTTTTTAGTGACAAACACCTTAGAATGAGATTAAGTACCATGTGCCTTCCTTATCATCTCCTCATTAAGAATACTTCCATTTATACTTTGCAAAGAGACAATACCATCAGAGGTTGAGTTTGTAATTGAAACCCGAAATGTTTCCATAGAATCTGGTAGAGTATTTAGTAACCATAGTTCCAACACTTTATCATCAAACATGATACCCATTCTTGATTATTGATCAAGGACCCATGATAATCGTTCAAATGATCTGAAATAGAAGCTCCATCCATGTACCTCAAATTCATCAACGAATTCAACAAGTATAATTTATTATTCCCTGATTTAGAAGTATACAAGGATTCAATTATCTTCCATAAAGATTTTGCATTTTCCTCATTAGCAATGTGATTGTAGACATTGTCTTCTACATATTGCTAAATGAAAGCATAAACATGTTGATATTGAAAACTTCAATCCTCATTAGACTTCGACTCTAGCTTCTCCGTAGCAAACACATGAATATGCAAATTCTTCAAAATTAATAAATTTTTCATTTTTCATTTCCACAAGTGATAGATAGTGTCATTCAAACATATCATTCTATGTGAATTTGCCCCCATCATTCAAGCAAGTCAAATAACCTCATACCAAAGAGCTCTGATGCCACTCTGATGGAAAATTCAACATAATAACAAGGAAAACTCTAACACAGTATATACAGCGGATAATAATTTCTCCAACTCGCTAGAATCTATGAGAAACAATAACAAATAATTGCAGTAAGTAAGAACACACAAGAGACTTTTAACGTGAAAAACCTTTCTAATGTGAGAAGTAAAAACATGAGCACAAGCTAGTTAATCAAGCTCCACTGTGATCAAAATAGGAATATAATAGTGTCTCCAAAATACAACATTAATAAAGGAATAAAAGCATTAATAAAGGAATGATAGCATTATATATTTCAACTTTGCCATTTTTGATATCCAAATTGAAATTATGACAACATTAATAAAGGAATGAAAGCATCGGTGGTTTCTAAAGATGAAGAATGAATGTATTGGTGGTTTTATTTAATAATATATGAATGTTATGTGTGCTCGAATAGTAATTTTATGTGTATTCAGATGGTTAAATATTCCCCTTGAACATTAGAAAAAACGGAGTACTAGTTTTTGTTTGAATTATTTATTGTTTGTTTGATTTTGCCCTAAAAGATGGTTTTATATTAAAAGTGTCAAAACATAACTAAATCAAATATAGTTGACACTTTTTAAAAAGGTAATTAATTTGTAAGAATTCATAACATGTAAAAGTTGTATATTCAATCCCCAAATAATAGGAATGTGGGTTGACGAGCATAAAAATATCGGCCAACATGTTAGGATTAGTATATGTATGTAGAAATAAATGAAGTAAGATAAGAGGGATAAATATAATTTAATTTATAACAAATTAAAACTTGTTCATATAAAACTATACATAATGGATAATAAATACTCTAACACCTTGCCTAAATCCTAATCATTGTCATGAATGGGCATGATGTTGTATATCCTAATTCTGGTTGATGTAGTAGTCTTCTAATCTACCTATTTACTATATAATAAAAACAAACTTCTAGGGACACATGTTAATATCTTATACAAAGTTTTTCTCCAAGGCACATATGTTAATATATCATGCAAAGCTTTCCTTCCAAAAGCTTTTTATCTCTTACTATACAATCATACAACCTTACACACAAGATCAAAACTACTCTTTACTATCTGTTTAAAAACCTGAACATAATGACTCATTAAATAAATAATAAAGGAGAAACAAAATGTTGTGCATTTTTTTCTCACAATTGTTATGGTTACAGTTTTCTTAGGATATCTCTTCCTTTCTCAACAAATCATGGGAAAATAATGAGCCACCATATCAAATTAATATAATAATAGTCTTATTTTTATTAAAATTACGAAAAATATGTCATTGATTTGATTTTATTGTGATTATGTAATTGATTCTTCTACCTCTATTTTATTAAAAGCAACAATAAGATACACAAAGTTGTGTGCATTATAATGCATATTTGATTTATATTTTGTTTAAATTGTTTTTTATTCTTTAATTTTATGCAATGCTCATTATAAATATATTTTGTTTAGGGTTTAGTATTTTCTTCTACTATTGCAATGTTACTTTTACAATATTAAGATAGTAATAATAGAATTTATAACATAAATAGAATATTAAATATATTATATTAAGAAGATTAAAAATCATAACAATTTTTGAATATATATTAGTTTAACATATTAGAATATAAAGAATGGGAATTTGCAAAATATTTAATTACTATCACTATATTATTTAATTAAAATATAACAATGGTAAATATATTCAGAGAAAATATTAGTACTTTTATTATGAATATATAAAAATATTAAATCATTTATGAGAATATTTTTATTATTTTGATTAAAATTATCATAAAAAAACATCCCATCAAATCCTAACTTAATATGTTTTTCAAATAGATTAGAAAAATTATCACATCATAATAGTTCACCAAATCATTTCGTATAAAAAAATAAGATAAAACAATAGTAGTAAAATTAATACACAAGGATTTGAAACATTATTAGTATATTTCAAACTACAAATTAATATAGGTACACATTAGATCAATTATAAAATCAAGAAATTGTATATAAATCGAATACTATAAAATATAATGAGTCGCAATTTGAAATTAATATAATAATACTCTTATTTTTATTAAAATTATTGAAAAACTATATCCTACATTTAATTTCATGTGATTACATAATTGCTTCTTTCACCTCTATTTTCTTAAAGCAATCATAAGATTTACAGAGTTGTTTGTATTATAACGCATATTTGATTTATACTTTATTTGACTTATTTTTATTCTTCAAATTTGGGAAACACTCATTGTAAATATATTTTGTTACAGATTTAGTGTTTACTTATAATATTGCAATGTTACTTTTACAATATTAAGATAGTAATAATGATAAGTATAACATAAATAGCATATTAAAGATATTAGATTAAGAAGATTAAAAAATCGTAACAATTTTTGAATATATATTAGTATAACATATGAGAATATAAAGAATGGGAAATTTCAAAATATTTAATTGATATATTATATTATTTAATTAAAAGATAACAACGGTAGATATATTCATGGAAAATATATGTATTTTAATTAGGAATATATAAGAATAACAAATCAATTATTAGACTATTTTTATTTTTTTCATTAAAATTATAAAAAAAAATATCTCGCCAAATCCTAACTTAATGTGTTTTTCAAATAAATTACAAAAATTATATTATCATAATAGTTCATCAAATCATTTGGTATAAAAAATAATATAAAACAATAGTAATAAAATTAATACACAAAGATTAGAAACATTATTAGTATATTTGAAACTACAAATTAAGGTAAATAATAACGCATTGTTAATACATGGAGTTATCCACAACGTATGAATTTAATAATGCATATGAATAAACTTAATTCAAACAATAAAAATATTAATTCAAATATGTATATTATAAAAATGGCAGATTTAATATGAAATTATGTATAGTAAAATATTACAGTTGTATAGAAAAATGTATCTTTCAAATAATAGAAATGAATCTTTAATTTATGAGTTATTTTAATACAATGATTATTAGCTAAAACATAATCAAATAAATAACATTTAATTATACTATATTTGAATGTTAAAAATATATTCAAATATTTATACACGATGAACATTAATCTAACATTATACATAAGCATTCAAGGGATATGCTAAAAAATCCTTATGACTTTATATGATACTTATAAACGTAATCATAAAAAATATGATGCAAAAGAAGTTTTTATATTCATAATTTTATATAGAGAATATAGAGGTGAGATATTATCTAATACAATTTGAATTTTATTTATTGAGTTACTTTAGAATCAAATACTTTGTATAATCATACTTTCAACAAATCAATGCTTATACAAATGCATATATAAATGTTAATATTCTATATGTACCCTAAAAACCAATGTTAATATTGCAACTATATGAATGCAAAAAAAAGAGGTTAAATATATGATTTATTGATGTTATAAAATATATGTACATTATTTGTGCATTATGCATAAACAAAGAAGCGACTCGTGCAAGTGCACGGATACACTGCTAGTTAAGTTATTATAAAAGTAGTTTATGCATCAATGTGTAAATGTTTTTCATATTATCAGTAAAATATGTATTAATGATTATTGATTCTTCAATAAAAATTATACTCATGAATAATAAATAATATATTAATAATGTAAAAAAAGTTATAGTAACACTTTATATAAATTAAACTCTTCTAAAATATGTACTCTACTTGCCTCTAAGTGTTGAAAAAAATGGCTGCAAACGAGAACAATATTAACAATGTTAATTCTGTAATATAGAAAGTGCAGCATTAAAGATATGTAGATTTTATCATTTTATGTAATAACTTCATTGTTATGACAAATAGACAACTTGGTGTATTGTCAAGTACTCCATTTTTCAAGATATTGGATTCATTACAACTACAACAATTGACCCTATTTTAACGTGGTATGTTTCCTTTCGTTTATGGTCAATCGTACATTCTAATTAATCGATAGCCATGATTTCCTTCAATTACACGTCAAGCATTTATAAATGGCACAAATACTAATGTAATGATTCCTGAATGAGAGTAATCTTATCTTTGAGGTTCTTGCATGGAAGAAGCTCACGTGGCACATAAATCTTTCTTGCATGCGGAGGTTGCACTATTTGTGGTTGACACTTCAGACGAATTGTACACCTAACATGGGTTTCATTAATTATACCAGATTTATACATTTTTACTGAATTTGATCGGATTGGATGGTTGGACCAGTTCGACTGTTGACCAATGTTAAAAACAATTTTAATTTACCGTCTTAATTGAATGAGAGTTAAATCACTTTGAACAAGAGAAATTTTAGTTTATCCGTGTTAAACCCAGTTAAACTGGACTAACCCAATGGTTCACTTAAAATAAAAATGGAACATTACTCTATTCTTTTATCTTACTCTAGTAAAAAAGATAGAGAGGTAATAGTTCAATATAATTATACATAATTATTAATTATATAAAATTTTATGTTTATATATAATATATATTTATAGATAAAAATATTAACTATATATGAAATCACTTGATCCGATCAAAAGGTTTTACTATTTAAATATGATAAACCTAATATGAGACATCTTCTGGTTTGACATTTGGCTCGAATTTTATAACACTGGACCAATATTGTAAAAACCATTTCGTATCGGCCGGCTCAACCGGAAAACCGGTGAACTGGACCCCTAACCGGTACGGTACAGGTGTTGAACCGGTCAAGTATCAAAATCGGTCAAAATCGATGAACCTGCCGGTATTTTACTAAACCGGCCGGTTTATACACATATATTTTTTTTCTTAAAAACCCATTACAAGGTGACCAATCTTTCTAACCCTTCTTCAACACTTCAAGGCACATGCTTCCAAGGCATATATAGATTACACTTTTTGGTTCCTAACATTCGTGTGTAATCTCAGTGACATTTGTGTAATCTTGGAGTAGTGTCTGAAAATAGGATTTGGTGGAAAAATATAATATCGATATGAGACAACTTTGACTCTATGATGTTAAATATTAAAACTCCAAATTTATTTGTTTTGTAGAGTGAGTTGTGAACTTGTGTCATTTATTTATATTTTGCGGTTGTTAAGTGATAATTTTGGATTGCTATATGTTTTGTAATTTAGACTTCGAATTTGTTAAAGACTTAAGTTTGTTTTGTTTATGTGAATTTTGAGTAGATTATAAATGTGGATTATAAATTTGAGTATCTACCTATTTCAACTTTTTTATAGGTTTTTATATATATAAATATAAGTAGGTATGTCTAGTTTAACCGACATGCAGTTTAATTACTGAACCACCGGTTAAACCACTGTACCACTATACCAGTACCCTGACTGATTTGATAACCGGTGCGGTTTTAACAATACTGCACTGGACTATCATATATCATTCATGTTTAATTATTATTGACTTTTGAAGAAAATACAAATGAATAGTAGATAATGTAGTTACTGTACTGCATTACATAAATACTACACTTAATTATATATACACTTTTCCTCCTTTTTATAAGATAATTTAAATAGTTTCACATCAATTATGTAAACATCATTAAATTTGTAATTTATCCAAACTATCTTTCATTAACGAAATTAATTTTTTATTTGATTAAATAATTATGTTTTAGTAACAGATTCATTTATTTTAGATAAAAGTTTGAAAATTTTCCTATAAATAAAATTACAACAAAATCATAAAAGTTTCACTTCCTAGTTCATACTTTCTCATCTTTTTTTTGAATATATAAGTAAAGAATTAATTTCTTACCGAATATATAACTTTACATCTAATCAATGAATTCATTCACCCTATAAGTAACTAGCGTGTTGACATGCACTCTCGTGTCTGTCAACCCGCTTTCATATCGTTTGTAATGTATAGTTTGTATTTTATAAATTCAAATATAATTTTTTGCGCTAACTTTACGGTTGAATTTATTCAATTAGTCTAATACTCAATTTTTTAAATACACTTTTAAATAAGGATAAAATAAGAAAATAATATTATATGGTTTTTTGGTAGAAATAAAAAGATATTAAGGGCAAAATAGGAAAACACAAATTATACATGATGGGCGGTTATTTTGTATTTTCCCTTTATTAATAGTATAAATATAGATGAATTAATTTCTTATCTTTTTTTATATAATCAATGAATTAATGGTTGTGGGCCTCAGTCAATCCTTGACGTATAATTGATCATGGATTGCATTTTTGGGCTTTGGATTATTATAGATTATGAGATGCTGCTTATCTACTTTTTTGGTTCCGTCATATTGTAAAAGAATTAATCTTTTCATGGTACATGACTGGTAAGCATATTTAGTGTCTACAGCTTGTACTGCTGTATGTATAATTAGTCTATGATTGATTGAAAAAATATTTTGAAGTTAAAAATCACTAATTAATTATTTTTATGACCAATTATATTTAGTGGTAAATGTAGTGACATAAATTGTGAAACATCATATGTGTATCCGCATGACTGTCTTAAGTATTATTTTAAAAAAATAAACAATTAATCTTTTAGTTCTTCGATAAATTTAGTATGTCTTAAACCAATATGCCAATAATTTATTGGTGTTTGTCTACTTTATAACTGAAAATGTACGGGGACATATTTTCAATCACCTCGTACTTTTCTTCAGTCAAACAGGGGAGCAGCGAGATTTTCTGTTCCTTTATATAATATATACTGATAAATGATAATTTTTTTTAGAGGTATAGAGAATATAGTTCACTTTTATACTTAAAAGTTATTATCCATTCAAGTGTTGTAGCTTATAATAGTAAAGTATATGCTTACAGAAATTATGTCAAATATATGATTTTTTTTTTGCTAAAATACATGGTACTGGAATATGCTATATAGCTGAAATTAAATAACATGGTGCTTGTGATGAATTTCTTATATATAATATGATCATTTAAACTAAAAAGGAAATAATTAAAATTTATAGATTTGATTTAATTGATGAGTTTAATTCTGTGAAAGTATGAACGATAAAACACTTTAAACATTAACATTTTTTATTATTCAATTATAAATTATAATTAATATAGTCTTACAGGTTTAGATCAAGATCATTTGGGAGCTGAAATAAAAGTATAGTATTTCCCATTTATCTATTTCATAATTTGCTGGACTTGGAAGATAGATGTAATTAAGTTGGGCTAAGCCTTATTAATAGAGTCCATGTAGGGGACTCATTACGGGCTTCACCACTAGGCCCATATGTTGGGTTAAGCTTTACCGATTAATAATATATCATAGCATGATTGAGGTTGGGCAATTCAAATGTGAGAGTTGTTAATTAGCACTACACCATCCTTTCGAGGTATGTAGTTACCCACTCCAACATGTATCATTTTCAATAATCAAACTCTTGACATTTTAATTATCTCGAGGATATAGTATGATATTATACTACTAAACTAACACCTTATTAGTATGTGAATTGTAAATTAATTTGATATTTATAATTTTTGTAATAAAAATAAATTAAAATTACACTATCTCCTCCAATATTGGAGGGTCTGATGATCCAATTTCTAAAAGAACTTCGGTGTTCTCATAGTGCGTGTGGACTTCAGTTCATTGAATCAAGTTTCAGGCAAGACGTGTTGAGTGACAACATCTAGCACTGTCCAAACATAAATTGAGTATTTATCTATGATTAGAGAACCTCAATATTGTGTAAAGAATTGCACTTAGATTGTGGTCCCATCCTTTCCCTTTCCCCATTTTACAGCATGTGTAATCTTTTAGCTTTAGTTTATATAAAATGGGGAATTGGATTCAACCCTCACTTTCACCTTTTCTTTCTCTCTTCTCTTCTCTTCTTTTATAGCTTAGGATTCTGGGAATTGAAGATGACTAGGTCCTCTTTGCTCTCATGGATGAGGACTAGATCTCCAAATCATTCTAGACAATTTTTTTAGTATAACAATAAAAATTAGTATGTTAGTATTTGTTGGGGTGAGACTCAAATCCTAAATCTCATTAACTCAATTCCTTAAATCTTTCACTTTAATCATCACATCAACTAATAATTCCTAATATATCTATATATAATGAATGGTAAACATAGGTAAGGGAAACAAGATAAACATGTAATGTGATTAGGAAAAATTAAGTCCCTGAAACCCAAATGTTTTGTCTCCTCTTTTCCTCTATCTTTCTCTACTTTCATTGTTCCACTAAACATTTCCAATTTTATAAATTACATTTATGGTTGTGTTTATTACAATTTTAGAAAATTCTTGTAAAATGTGGCCGAAGTCGCCCAATTGTCCGGTACAATATAGAAATTATGATTGCAGGGTGTAATATAGAAACACTAACCCTCTCCATTACACACAAAGGGTGTAATTTCTTTGATAATGTAAAAATATTTTACTTGCATGGAAGTTAAGCTCTAAACAATTCCGTTTTTTCTTATGTTTGGACAACTAGAATTAAAGATAAAAAATAAATAGAAAACAGATTTGGCAATTTCATTCATATTGGTTTGGGCTTAAATACGGATCTGTTGTAGGAATATGTGAGTTTTGAGTAAGAGAATAAAATATATCATCATATTAAGATATATATCATCTTCTATAACTACTAAAATCATCACATGTTTCATATTTAATCATTTTTTAAAAACTAAATAAAATATGATACATTTCATAATTTTAATAGTTATAGGAGATAATTTTTATCCTATTATGAGTAAATATTTTATTCTTTTTCATTAATAGGTCTTCTCTTCTCTCCCTTCACACCAAGAACATTAACGAATATTACATTTAATTTAGTCAGTAATTGAACCAATTATGTTGTTCATTTATTTTCAGTACAATTTTAATATATATGCAATGAATAATTTTAAGATTTGGACTAAATATCGTATGATTTAATATTAAGTATTTAAGTTCATGATGAATCCACATGGGTGCAAACTAATATTTTTCTTATTGGGTGGATAAATAGATACAGAATGAGGTAGGAAAGAAGTCATTGTGTAAATAATAACACCCCAACTAATTTCTTTAATAGATATTAGTACTATTGGAATTTGCCATTTTGGCTCTTCATATACTACTTATCAATTGTTACGTAATAATTATTATTAGAAGAAAATTATTTGTAGTACTGTTGTATTCTAAAATAGTGAATGTTACTAGTATTAACATTTAAACATGTCAGAACAAATACAAACCCCTCCTAAGCTACCCCGCAAGACCTTAACACAGAAGGATCAACCAAGACATTAGTTTAGTATAATCATTATGAATCTTAATATGGAAAAGTTTTAAATTTTTATCCCGATTTATAACTCTTTTCATCTTTACCTAACAAAACCAGATACGGCATTTTTTACAAACTTTAGTAACTAAATTATCATCTAAATGTCATAGGGAGAAGCTGAAAACATTAAATTCTAAGAATCTTTAACTGATATCCACCAAATAATTTTGAACAAGCTTGACAGAACACTCTGTAATCTTTATACATGTTTGCAGTGACCCAGTGGGACATATATCATTGCTAGTTGTCAGAGGTAAAGGTGGTATTACAATGCTTAATTAATAGGGTAATCGATTTTTTTTCAAATGGGGTAACCAGATTATTGTAAGAACGGATTTTAATGTTGGACAATAATATGACTCATCATGTTAGTATGAGAGGTTAATGTAAGGTCCGATTATATCTCTGAGTAAATTAAGTAAAATATTAAATGTTTGATTTTTGTGAGTGACATTCGTTGAGAAAATGTCAATTATACGTTACGAAAAGATTAGTTCATTACTAACAGTACGAAGGAATAGCATTAATTATAAAAAAATTAAATCCAAATCATCTCCAATACTGGATGAAGATTATGACACGTGACACAAATAAATCTTTAACATATATAATTTTAAATTACTTTTCAATAAAATTATTTTTAATTTTGTCATTTTTCCTTATGTTCACTCTCCAAATATGGGAGATAGGGGATATGAACTCATGAAATGAAGATATAATATGGTGTTATGTAGAGTTTCCTGAGTAGTATAATCAGAGTTGTTACCATTAATGAAGAAGTGGATGGTAGTATAAGTTGTGGCAAACAAGGCACAAAGATGTATTGGCTTCTCTTTGCCGTAGTCAGAGTGATCTTGTCATGAGGTCTCTGAGAGTCAATGCCAAATATTAAACTCTTTTTGGCGCTTTCTGTTTTTTATTGTCATAACATGACAACAGCCCCACTCATGTTTTTCTAAAATTCCAAAATTCACCAATTCAACTTTACCATTTGGAGTCCTTTCAAACCCACATTCATTCTAGGCGCGTGTTAAGTCCTTGCCATTTATTTTGTGATCACTTTCCCTGGTTTGACCCTTCACACACACATATATATAAAGTAAGATGATAATATGAGCTTGGCCCAATAGCCCTTTGTCTTGACATTTTTAGCAGGTTGAACTAAGAATTTGAGCATTTTTAGTAATAAGGGTCAGACCAACCCATATTTTGGGAGCCAAAGGTAGACTAGGGTAGACTGACTCATATTATTGTGAACTTAAGAGTTAGAAAATTTATTGCGAACTAGGAGTCTAAAAGTTTAAGACTATGTTATCTTGTTGTTTAGAACTTACAAATTTTAAACTAAGAAGAAATATTTTATGTACTTTGGTTTGTTACTTTTTGTTTTCAAACACATTTATGAGATGTAATGATAATTTATTTTTGAAATTATGATTTAGTTGGTTATAAATGTGTGTTTTGAAAGAAAAAACAGACCAGTCCGCCGGCCCTACCACATATAGGTTGAGTTGACATGTTGAGCCCTTTTAGCAATAAAGGTCGGATCAGACCAACCCATATTTGGGGGCCAAAGGCAGGCCGAGCAGGACTAAGTCGGGCTGGTTCGTATTGCTACCCCTAATACATAATAGCTATTTGCATAGTTGGATGCATATGATCATGCATAAGGATTAAGACTTTTTTCCTACTTATTTTTGTTGGACCTCTTCAAAATTTGTCAAACCTAAATATCCCATTTAGAATACTATTTTTATTATATGTTACTTGCTTATTTTCATATCAAAACCAATTAACAGAGAAATAGTCCAACAAATATCTAAATTATGTCTAAAAAAAATGAGAGTAACAATATAAAACTTACTTTCCAACCATCTTTATATTTCTTCTCTATAATCCATATGTTTTCTCTAATGTTTTTAGAAGTTATAGGATGTCTCTACTACCACCCGAACACCAAGTGAAATTCTTCAATTTAATATTGGTTAAAAGATTAATATACTTTAATAATTTGGAAATTTTTGAATGCTAACTCGCTTATTTTTAACACGTTGAATTTATAGAAGAGCATTGTTATTCAGTAAGAAGCAATCAAATAACAAAAAGTTATGGGTCTAATGTATTACGAAAAAAGGGAAATTAGTTTGCGATAAAAGTGAAACTACCCATTCAATTAGGAAAAATACATCAATAAGACTCATTCATGGAAATTTGGCGAATTGTTTTACCACATTCAACATTTCTTTTCCGAGGATATTACTTTCGAAAATTTTGGCTAATTGCTTTTTCGAAAAATTCATTTTTATATACTATACCGTAAATTAAACTTTTCTCAAATGTCAAATTGTCATAGCTATAATCTTTCGAACTTATTCAACGTACCCCTAGGCTATAGTATTTTGTTACCTTTTACTTTTAATTTTGTGATACCCTGTTAGGTTCAATCACAAACCAATTAATTAATTAATTAATAGTGTAGGATGGAGCATACCTGTCACTAAGCCAGATATCGTAATAAACAGTATTCATTCAACAACCATTCAACAACGCAATTTTGAACGAAGCTGTTGAAAATGAGGCGGAAGAATATCAACATCGCATAACAAAGCATGCGGTGTCAATTTGTGTAACTTCAATAGCGCATTCTTGACAATGTGCTGTTGAACAACGTTAGCGCTGTTGATGTGAATATATGCAACAACGCAAATTTAAGGAAACAATGTTGAAATATTAATGGTTGTTCATCTATAAATATTGTGGTTTACTCAAGGTTCTATTTCACGAGTAAGCTAAGAGCATAAGAATATGTGTTTCTATAAGAGTATGTTCATGAATATAGGAGGAAGAAAACACAAATTAATTAAAAAAAGGGGAATGCATTATTTAGTTCATTGAACTCTTTCAATTTTCATTGATCTCTTTCAATTATTTTTCTTCACTATCTGCAGCAATTCCTTAAGTTCATTGATTTCCTTCATGATAAAAGGACCCAAATTTTAAAAGGGAATCAATGAACTGTTATACAAGATTTGTGTAGAGGAATCGAAGAAAAAATTGTGGACAAAATTATTTCCTCTTCTACCAAACATTTAGTTCATTATATTCGCATGCACTAAATCATTTAGTTCATTATAATGTATTTTGCCTCTCTGAATGAATAATAAAACAATTATTTTGGAGGTTAATTTTTATTTATTTATTAATTATTTGGATGCCTATTTTCTTTAATACTTTTGCACTGTTCCTTATTAATAAACACAATAAACAAATTATCAATACTTAATAAATACAAAAACAAATTAACAAAATGTAATGTTTAATATTTTATCCAGTTTCATATTAATAAATACAATTATATAGTAATAATCTACTTCATGACAACTTCATGTTAATTTACGTAAATTTATGTTGTATAAATATTTTCTAGTTATGTAAAATGTTAATTGAACAACGCATAACTACGAATACACTGTTAATTTGAAAAATAAGTTCAGTTTAACAACACATAATTACAACTGCGCTGTCAATTAGATTTTATTCAACAACACACAATTCAGATAACGCTGTCAATTAGATTTTATTCAACAATGCTACATCTCGGTAGCGCTGTTGATGTGTTAATGAAAATAAGTAGTAAACAGTTGGATAGGCAACAACAGTGCAATCCTTAATATGCATTGTTGAAGATGTTGATACAACAATGCTACGTTAAATATGCACTGTGGAAGAGGTCATGTTCATAAATATACACTGTTGGATACACAACAACAACGCAATCATTAATATACACTGTTGAAGATGTCAATACAACAACGCTACCATTAATATGCGATGTGGAAGAGATCAATACAACAATGTTATCGTTAATATGCGCGATTAAATGATTACTACAGTTTAAATATCTAAAACATGAATCGTGTCCTCTACGCTCTCAAACTTACTCAAAAAGAAATCCTCACACTCTCAGCAAATCCTCACACTCTCAGCAAATCCTCATACTTTCATAAACCCTCATACTCTCATAAACTAAAAATACTTCATCAATGGATTCCCAAAGTGACGATCATGTATTTCACAGTGGTGACAAAGCTACACCGACTCCACAAGACAAACAAATCATTTCTCAAAAACGCCCTCCTCGTGGAATGACTTCCATGAAGAATGTCATTCGGTCAAGAAGCAAGAATGTGAAAATAGAATTTCAATGGAACTCTAAAGGCCAACCATTAAACTCGAAGGGTGGTAAACCATTGGTAAGTTACATTGGTGTTGTTATTAGGCAGAATCTGAAGCTAACATTCAACAAATCGAGTGATGTAGAAAATATCGTGAAGGAGCGTATTTGGAATAAAATAACAATAAGTTTATTTTTTCAGTTTGTGTTTTTGTGTTTTCATGTAATGTACGTGTATGTGTTACGTTTTCATGCAATGTACGTATATGCATGCAATATATAATTTATATGTGTTTTTATTTCAGGCAACTTTTGATGTTGGTGAGAAGCATAAAAATCATATCATTAAATCGGTTGGCAAGACTCTCCGACAATTCCGAACTGATGCTGGAAAATTACTCAGA
>NC_032026.1:10483706-10485167 GCF_001865875.1 Lupinus angustifolius | reverse complement strand
AAGTATATTAAAAAAATTGGAGGGCATTTATGTCAAAATTTTCATCTCCTCTCATTTTCTCACCAATGGAGGAGAGAAAGATTTTTGTGTAGGTCCCACATGCTTTTTATTCTCTCATCCCTTTCTCTCTTCTCAACCAAACAAGATAAATTATCATTTTCTCTTCAATCTCTCTCTCACCCTTTTCTCTCCCTTCTAATTCCCCTCTACCAAAGAGAGGCTTAGAGGGAATGACGAATAACATATATTAAATGAGTTGTATTTGATGTGTTAATTCTAGATTTTGATTATGATTGTTGTTTTGATAGCTACCAAATTGGCATTCTAAAGATCTTGGTGTTATCACATAGTCCCTTTTCAAAAAAAATTGTCACCAAATTTGTCCATTGAAAATTAAATTTGTTGAAAAGTTAGCCCATCTATTAATAATATGTCAATAGAGGGACTAATTTGATGACAATTTAATCTTTAAAAGTTTAGTATGTTGACAAATCTTATTAGTTAGGTTGACAATAAATTTAACATTTAAATGACTAATTCAGTCTCAAATATCTTTGAATGACTAATTTGGTGACATATATAATTTATAGAGATTATTATGTTGAAAATTTTCTTTACAGATCTAAGCCGGTGGATAATGTATATGATAGCAAATTTCTTTTGAAGAATTGAGCTTACAGAATTATAATGTTTGAAAGACCAATTTCAATAGTGACTTAATTAGTAATTTAAGTAATTAAACATTTAGATCTTTTGAGTAATAAATGATTACACTACGTCAGAGTTGCAGTTCAACAATGTATATTTTTAATGTATAACGGTGCTTTCATGCGCTTTCTATTTGACCACAATAGTATATTGTCATGACTAATAACGCTTTTCAAACGTTGTTGTATTGAATATATACCACAACCCATTACACAAAAAGTTATGTCATATATTGCATAAATATAACAGTGCATCGTATACACAACGATGTCATATATGTCTTATATAAACAACGCATTTTATAGGTATTACTAACATCGCTTATTGTTGTATTGCATATATATAACAACGCATTATCAAAAAAACGTTATTATATTATTCATAAATATTCTCAAACAACACTTTAATACAACAGCGTAACACACATATAATGATGTTGTATTAAGCATGTACAACAATGTTGTATATAAAAAGCGCAGTTGTATTAATCCTTTACAGAAGCACATGTCATAGCTTCCCCTAGAATTCATTATTGATTTGTAAAAATTAATATTTGCATATACATTTATTAGCAGCAAAAACATTCTCAACAAGAGAGATATTTATACATTATCAACAACACATATACATTAATACATGTCAAAAGTTTGTTTTATAAACATCAATACAATACAAACTACAAACAATGAATATCATGTCAATTATGTTTTGACAGAGTACATAATTATAAATAAAAAAATTATGTCAATTACA
>NC_032026.1:10473070-10483606 GCF_001865875.1 Lupinus angustifolius | reverse complement strand
TGATTGAATATAAAAATATTTAATAATTACAATTTTAACTTAAATAATTTTTTTCAATCTATCATTGAAACCAACTCCTCTCTAGTACTGGACAGTCCAATACTGGATTTTAAGAGAAAACAATAACTATAGTTTATTTTATTAAAAAATGAGTTAAAATTAAGACGGTTAGATTTTTATTTTTATTACGTGTCATAATCTCAAAATAGTAATGGACTCTCCAATAATAGAGAGGATCCAACTTCTCATTAAGGAGGTCAAAAGACAAATCAGAATCCCTAAACAAGGCTATGTAATACTGTTTGTTTGTGGAGACCACTAAGATGACACTTCATTAAAACATCCCGATAGAAGTAGTTGCACCTTGTTGTTGGATCACAACACCTCCGCCCTTTCCACTCATTATCATAACTCACAAATATACGACATATTATTTTCTTCCCGAACTTAATGCATATATGGCTAAAGACAAACACGTACTATATACATCCAAATACTAGGAAATGACTTATTATGGGTCTAGCTAATCTTCAGTATCTTCTCAGAAAGTGGATGGATTCGAGCTTTGCTTTGGTTACATGCACTAAAGTCCTAATGTGCCAAAAATGTTATAGACATAATTTTAGTATGGAACATACTTCTCTATATCTCTATTAGATATTGATTTTTTCTTTCATCAACTCTATTTTGATGTGGTATGTAGGATACGTTAATCATCTTTCGATATTGTTCTCCCTCAAGAAATTATAAAACTAATATGCGTTATGTTCTCCTTCATTTTAAATAATTTTTCATTTACAAATAGTGTAAATTAGCCAATATTTTTTATTTTGTAGGATTAACATGCTTTTAAAATGTTTAAGGATTAATAAAGGGAGAGAGATCTAATTGTTTGGTCCAAACAAAGTTGAATTACAATTTTTTCATTTAAGTTGTAAGAAATGATCATTTTCATACTTAACTATTGTGTCAAAATTTATTTAGTTATCATTTTAATTACACTTATCACACATTTTATTTAAAATATTACACATAACTTTTTTATATGGAGGGATATCAATGTAGTGTACGTATATATCAACTATGGTTTGTATGCATATACAAAAAAAGAAGGAATTATTTATTTAATTTTATTAAAACTAATAAAGTGTAAGTGTAATTTATATGAAAACTTGATAACATCCCTCTCAAGTGGATAAAAAGCCCATAGATTAGTCGCAATTCTGTTCAAACCCACCAACAAAGATTAACAACAAGGCCCCACCAACAATAGGATAAAACAAACTTAAAAACTGCACCAGATAAACAATTAACAATCAAAACTAACAGAACCAAAGATAGATAAGAAATCCAGCCAAACTTTGATAGAGTCAGTTATTTAAAGGACAACTGAAGCAAAACTAGCATATTAGTCTGTATAAATTCAAACACGAAACAACTAATGAACTTATGTTGTCCTAATACTTAATGATATATTAGAGAACTGAACTATTGAACATCTACGTTCAATAATTCCATATCATGATAGCATGTACTACAACAAAAAGCCTTCTTGGTTCTAACCATCTGGAAGTGAAGGACTTTCTCACTGCATCAAAGAGAACATTTAGAAGGGAGAAAAGATTAAGGAGATCACTTGTCTCATATGGTGTTTCACTCTATGTTTCAAGCGAATCAAAGTGTTCAATTTTATTACATTTTGCTTTTAATTTTTTTATTTTATTCACATATTAATATATGATTGGTTTGTGACATGGAATGAGACACCGTTAGAGACAGGTGATTCTCATCTCATTAACTATAAAGGCATCAATAGAAATTAATGAAAATTTAGAGACATTCATATTTTTTACATTTTTAGTGAAATCTCACCAGCTTATTGTCTTTCTTCTCATCTTCATGTAAGGACAATTCCTATGCCAAAACCCAGAATGTTGTTAATGATGTTTTCATTAAGATAAAACTCATTTTCAATCGAAGATGATATATGTTCATCTTACCTCCTCCTCATACTTGCCAATACGAGTAGATACAAAAGAAATCAGGGCATCATAGTTAACGTCGTCTTTCAAAGAGGATTGGCCAGCATAATGTGTGCGACAAATTGGACATTCACTGTTACTGTAGTAAAAAAACAAGTCTAGACTATTCAGAAAATTAATATAAAAAATTTGCAGCAAATAAACCATACCACCCCAATTGTAAATATGTGAGATAATAATGTTGATAGTGAAAGTTTGAGGACAAACCAAAGACGCATAGATTTCTCTATGCATTCTCCGCAAAAGCGATGCAGACATTCCTTTATGGCTTTGGTTTTCTGAATAGTGTCTGCATAAATAATATGATAGTTAGGAAAACAAATTTAGCGTATATGATGCTACATTTATCATATTTTCTACAATATCATCAAAAGCTAGTGCGTGACCAAACATGTTAACAACAAAGTCCCTACGATCTAAATTAATTATTGGAGTAAATATGTAAGAAAATTGCCGGTTTGTCGGTATACACTATTTTGGCATACAATACCTCAATACAATTATTTTTCCCTCATATTCAACATTTCATTGAAGTTGTTAATTAATTCTCATTTACTTTTGCCACCTTCTCTCCTTTCCCTCCCTCCCTCTCTCTCTCTCTTTCATTGTTTCAATTGATTTTTTTTAAATACACCATCATGATAAATACTTTTGAAAATACACCATCTAGATTTATCTATGTTTGCACTCCATTATCAATCACCAGGGTTAGATCCATAAATTCTACGTTTTAGGAACGGCACATCTAACTTATAACATTTTATATATATATATATATATATGCATATGTATATAAACAATTATATTAAGAGAAAAATATATTTACTTATAGTTTAAGAGTTTTATACAATGTCAATTTATCATCCACCATTCATTTTTAATTATTATCGTCTCTTAAAAAAATATAAATGAATGGTGAATAATATATTAACTGTATATAATTTTTTACAATAACAGTATATAGATATTACAATCATATATTAATTATTAATGTGTGTATAATAGACAATTAACTTTCAAAAATAAACTATATAAAATATTCTACTAATGTCCCAAAATAATGAAATTTTGAAATTGATGAGTATCCTACACAAGTTTTCATAATGGTACCCCAAGGTTTATTAGGTTTTGGAAACAACTAATGTTGTTCTCAATTTTAAAACTAGAAAAATATCCTTCCCTATATAGTTAACCAAAGATTATTTTAATCATTCATTTCCTATACAATTTTGCATCAAATTCTCTCTGGTTTTCATGACTAAGAACTGTTGTTGTAACGAGTTGTATCATAATTATTCATCAACAAATATGAAACCTTCCCAACTAATTTGATATTAAGCAAGCATAAATAGTTGTCTACACAGATTATCACATCACACAAGTGTTTTATCTATATGCTTAATCTAAATTGAATGAACGTTTAGCTCTCGCAAAAGAATCAAAGAAAATCTTATTCATATTACTACATGAAACGTGCATATTAGACAGATACTATAATTACGACTTGATTACTTCCGAATTTATCCAATTACTAGCACACTTCTCATGTCTCGTGCAATTTTGGTATGTTGATTAAAGACATCTCATGAATCAATTTAATGTAAACCTTTTTTTATGGATGGAGCCAATGAAATAGCCATAACTATAATGGAAGTTTGATCTTTCCTATGCACCTAACTTCTATAGACAATGCAATGAGTAAGTGCATGCCGTATAATTATGTGAAAGATAGTGTTGTAGACTGTGGCATGCACTGAACTTAGAATCAGGCAACACCCCATCTCGTTAAAATTTGGTACAAAACCAAATATCAAGGAGTGACATAAACTCATAAAGTGTTAGACACTATCACCATAAATTATGTCAATAGCAAAGAGTGTCCATAATAATGATGAATATGAGTATATGACAATATTCCACAATCTCCAACTTCTCCAAAATCTCCATAATTAAGTGCCAGAAGAGTAGGCTTATTTTAGTGGTTCAAAATCGGCAGACAAGCTATCGAAGTGTATGACTTTTTGCAGACGATAAAAGAATTGTTTGCAAGCCTAATGCAACAAATCTATGGAGTGTGAAAAAACATTCTCAGATGTTTTGAATTAGCATATGGCTTAAAGGTCAGCTCACAGAAAAACCTAATTGATTGGAATTAAAGATTCAGACAATTTTATAACAGCAACTACAAACATTATTTCGTGTAAGTTAGGAAGCATTTCTTTCATATACTTAGTGATAATATTTTAGAAATGAAAGTTATAGTAGTGAAAATAGAAGTGGAGAAGCTTTGGAGCTACACANAGCTACACAACTTAGAATAATTTGCTTCTTATTTTGGATGCTTTACAAATGAAGGGTGAGTGCCTATTTATAGGCTTTCTACAACACTTATGAATTTCTAGATGGTTCCATAAGTATCTAGTATACATTTTTCTCAAGATTTTTAGATACTTCTTTAATTATAATACTAAATGCCTATAATAGAATATACTAGAAGCTTAGGATAATTCTAAATATTATGATACAATCATCACTACTTGTTTCTACACAAATGTGGAAGCTTCTAGAAAGTGTGCATCAATATTTTATCAATTAGGAATACCAGTTGGGGCTAACCCAAGAAGGTATGCAAAATGACAAAGTGTGATTGAAATAGTGACTACAAGAGTTGTAACTTGATAATGCAAACATATTTCTTTTGGAGGAGGCTGGTTCTTCTAATCACAATTCTTATAAACATTCCAATATACATGTTATCTCTTTACAATACTCCTAATAAGGTAAATAACAAACATATTAATCTTCAAATGATATTTCTCTCGGGAAACTAAAGATGTGATAAAGGAAGAGTTTGAGTGCCTTGGTGAGAGGTGCGCAAACCAAAAAAACAATGGGGATTTTGGCATGAAAGACTTATATACTTATAATGATTTTCTGATAGGGAAATGGAAGTGGAAAAGAATGCAAGAAGTTGTTTCGTTCTAGGTTAATTTTGTCAACTCTAAGCATGGTTCTAATGAGATGATGAATGCTTCTAATTTTGCCTAAACACAAGGGAGTAATGGAGGATGGTTTGAGACAAACCTTTGGAAGGAAACATGAGATGAAACTCAAACATTGTTATGGTATGACGTTTGGTATGGACAACACAGGCTTAAAGAGGCATTCCCAAGGTTATTTCTGTTAGTGATGAATAAACAGGTTGTAGTGGCAGATTGTTGCTCTTGGATCAACAATGAGTATACTTGGGAGAGGAGAAATTTGTTTGGGAGAGGAAGTTTTGGTCATAAATTTGTATGATTTAATTCAACACTACTTTCCCACAAGGATATTACTGATACTTGGAAATGAAATTTAAATCATTCAGGGAGTTATGTCATCAAAACCGTGTACTCGACGCAGGTAACTTGAAGTCAAACATTTGTAGTATTGGATTTATTCAAGTATGAAGTCTTACATTGGATATGCACGGAGGAGTAGAAGAGTTTTTAAGTAGAAAATGTTCATGAAATTAATGTCTTAAGTTTTGGTTCAAGACGTGGTGTCTCGCTTGTGGCTCTCCAACAAGTGGTATCAGAACCGATGATTCAGCTGAGACATGAGGGACCGGAAAGTGTGTGGTACCCATACTTGAGGGGGAGATTGTTGGATTTATTCAAGCGTGAAGTCTCATGATGGATATACGGGGAGGGGTGAAGGAACTCACTCTATCCAACACGGGTTTAAAGGGGAAATGGAGTTTAGATCCTTCAAAGGTATTTTCTTTTATTTTGAAAGCTCGTAGAGATATGTTGGCCACTAAGGATACTTTCTTTTAAAAGGGATATCAAACATAGGAATGAAGATTTGATGTGTGCCATCTGCATGGAATATCCTGAATCAATAGATCATCTCTTTGTATCCTGTAATTTTGCTAATGTGTGGAAAGATTTTTACGCTTGACGTCAAATCTTAATGCATATCCCTATATGAGTATAAAATTGTTAAAGCTTCACGACTCTTATTGCGAAAATGCAAACCGGAGAAACTCGTGGAGAATATTGAAGTTTGTAGTTTTGTAATCAATCTCAATAATATAGAATGAGTTGAATTTCTTGGGGAAAGAAGTGAGTTTTATTCCTATTATGGATTTGATCTAAATTAGATTATGAACTTAGCTCTCATCTAATCTAATGTTAGAATAAATTCTATGGTTTTTGCACAAAGATGCATTTGACCATTAATCTTATATTATTGGTTTCTATAGGTAGAATTATAATTGACTATAATATTCTTGTATTGGGCAAGTAAACTTGTGCTACTTTAATACAACATTTGCTTATCATAAAATAATAGATGGATTAAGACCCCCTTATTTTAATTTTGTTTTTTTCTTCTTTAAACTCTATTTTTACTATATCTGAGATTAAAGAGGTTGCTACATTATAGACATTTTAATGGAAAATTCACATATGTGATGCACTTTAACTGAAAAATTACGGTTTTGATATACCTTTTAAAAAAATTACAAAACTAGTGTAAATTTATAGAAATCGGCAATGAAATTGCCGATTTATGTATTTTTTTTCTCTCCTCCCCCAAAATTGGCACTGGGGAGGGAGTTTTATTACAATATAATTTTTTTTAAACTCCCCCCTAAATCGTCAATGGGGGAGTTTTATACTTTTTATTTTTTTTCTATCCCCCTAAATCGGCAACCGGAGAGTTTTTGATTTTTTTATATTATGTGTGTTTTTCATTATTTTGTTATGTTATTAGGGTTAGGGTTGATAAAATTTATTATGTTGTGTGTTGTTAGGAGTTGTGTTTGAAAAATTAAACCCTAAAACTAATAATATAACTCCAACAAGTTAAAAAAAACAAAAACCCTCCGGTTGCCGATTTAGGGGATAGAAAAAAAATAAAAAAAAATAAAAAGTATAAAACTCCCCCGTGACGATTTAGGGGGGTTTAAAAAAATTATATTGTAATAAAACTCCCTCCCCAGTGCCGATTTCTATAAAGTTATACTAGTTTTATAATTTATCTAAAAGGTGTACCAAAACTGTAATTTTTTGGTCAATGTGGACCATAAATTTTCTCATTTTAATATATTTGGGTGGAAACAAAGGAGAGACAATACACTTAAGGAGCTAATGTGGGACTATAAAATGATTATTTTTTATTAACATATGATGAAAATAGGAAGATATAAGCCAGGTTGGCCAAGCCAAATGCCAGGATGAGCGAACCAAGTGCAGCAAGATCAACATCGTGGTGCGTCAACACAAGTATTCTGACTGAGACAGCATGACCGAGCCATATCGAGCCACTGACCAAGGAGACATGAATACCGTGATCGAAGGAACACGCACCGATAATTGGGAAGCATGAATATCATGACAGAGGAAAAACACACCACTGAGTGAGGGAGCAAGAATGTCATGACCGAGGGAATACGCACCAATTACTAAGACAAGCAAAATTGTGACCGTATAAAGCTTATCGAAAGACCAAGTTGTGACCGTATAAATCTGACTAAGAGATCAAGTCACAACCATATGAACCTGGCCGAAGAATCCAGCCATGACCAAGTATCTCTGACCAAAGAAACCAAGCCATGACCGAGTAACCTTGACCAAAGGAACTAGGTCTTGACCGTGAAGGTTTGACCGAGGAAACCAACCCAAGTTTATCAAAGCTGATCGAGACAATGTGATGCAGGCAATTGTTGCAGATGCAGTAACTTGTCTCACAATATTATCATGAAAAACATGTGCCAATTATTAGGTAGATTAGGTAGAAAGTTAGTTACATAGGTAGTTGATTATTTTGTATAAATAGAACGATAATATTCATATTCAACTCAACCATTGTAATGCATTATCATCTTCTTGCCTTGGAAATTCGTTTGGATATCATTTTTCTATTATTGCCCAATTGCCAGAACTATAACAATTACCTTACAAAAACATAATTTTTCATTAAAACTTGTACATATTTGCAGCAAAGACTAGAAAATGTTTTTGGGACACGAGCAAAGAATATGCTATATATGTATAGTTAAGCAATCTAGCATTTATTATAAATTATGTACCTAGGCAGATAGGGCACTCAACAACCTCGCGAACATCTGACCAGTCTAGAGACACATATCTGTAAATAAACACCAAGAAGAGGCATTAGTAAATCATATCATTTTAATATTTGTTGGATGGATCATTGTTAAATTGCAAATGTCCAATTCCGTGATCTAAGTAAAGGTATTATGCTAAAACATATAATCCTTAGAATAATACGATCCGTCTTATTTCCTGAGTGCCAAATTTGATGTAATTAATTTTTAAGCTAGGTAAAAATACTTTTCAAGAGCAAGCATGTGGCAATAAAAAAACGTTTACACAAGACGAGAAGGCTCTTAAATATTAAATTTGAAATGTTAAAACATATAGTTCAATCTAGAATTATCATTCCCTGTAAACAAATGGGTAAATTCAACAACGACACAACCAACACCATGCACACATGAATTTATGTTAAATTCACCAAAGTAACCATCCTTTCTGAAAGCATTCAACAGTGATATCCACCATTTATCACAAATCTAGAACCATTCAATACCATAAATAAACTAAAAAAGCAAAATCAATAGAAAACATCAAAGAAATAGCAAATCCAAACTTAATTGGCTGACAAAAAGTAAAACGATGGTTTAGCTCAACGTACATTTCATTGTCCTCATCGCTCAAAGACAAAGAGTGGCTTCGATCAGATTCTAACAAAACAAAAAGAAATCGCAGTAATTATTTAAATTCATATGAAAATGAACGAACAAAATAAAAATGGATCATATATTAGAAATTCAGAAGAAAATTACACTTACCAGCTTCATCTTCTGGAAGGTCATGGTTGTTTGACTTGTTTCCATCGCTAGTAAGCACTTCTTCCTCTAGAGTTTCGTTCGACTGTTTCTCCATTCTATACAGAAATAACAATTGAACAATGTAACGTTAATGCAGAGAGAGAGAAGCAGAAGTTGAATGGAGATATTGTTTTTTCTGAAGGTGGTTTTTATATTGGTGTGTGACTAAAATTGAAGTGTTGACATACTCAATGAATGTTTGCCAGGTGGAAAGTAGTATTAGTTTCATACTTTGGGTGGTGAGAGATGAGGTTGATGGGTTGCAACATTGTTTGAATTATTTTTATATTATTATTATATTATTTACTATTAAAATTGACTCTGTAAATATAAGTAAGGTAGAAGAATAGTATATGATATAATTATTATATATTAATATATATCATTTTTTGTATCATCAGAAACAATCATTTCATTAAACACTTTAATAATTTATCTTTTTTAATAAAAGTTAATTAATTTATAATAAAGTACCCATGTTTTCATTGATGACAAAAGAATGATATATCATTAGATTATAGAAGATTTATGTTCAATTAATGGTATTTAATTTATTATGACTAGCGTGTTGACTGATATATATAAAAAATGAAACATATAAATTCAATAAAAAATGTATTTTAAAAATATTAGATGTAATAATTGATATGATATACATAAACTTTTATAAATTTCTTGTGCATCTAATAATCATTATTAAGTTGTTGGATATATTTTTTCACGTGCTTTTGTTTTATTTTTGGGTTGAAAATTTGAGAAGATAAAAAATAATGTGTAGATGAGTAATAATGTATTAACGAAAAAATGAAAGCAAAATGTGGAAATTTTCATTTATTAAGGAGAGAGGTTAAAAGGATAAAAATGGAATTTAAAAATTATATTATGCAGTATTATTATTTGTTTTGGCTTTATTAATAGTATAAATATAGATATAGATAGTAAAGAACTTAAAATATCATACTATCATTAGATCAATAAATTGTTTGCAATCCAATAAAAAATAACTATTTAGTAAAGCAAACATGAATTTAACTGGATAGCAAAAGATATTGAGGGTATGTTGATGACATTATTTTTTCCTCTCTTCTTTATCTTATTTGATTTAGATGATGTTTTTTGGAACTACTAAATATATCATTTCATCTTATATATAAGGAACTAATCACTTTTGGAATATATGATTATCCCTTTCAACAAGTGTCACTCTCAGAAATTGAATCATTACCCTTTTGATTATCCTAGAAATCTAACAATACTTTAATACCACCATATTTTCAAGATTTTTGAATTCCGAGAAAAATAAATTGAATAACATTTTGTGCTGAAGAAGATATGCCAAATCGCATCTCTCTATCAACATTTTACTGATTTTAGGGTTAAAGGTGATTATAGTAGGTTTGCATGCGTTAAAGGTATTTAATATTTTTTCTTGGGGTGCAGAGAAGTATTTAATATAAAATATTAAATATTAAATATCTTTTCTATTGTAATTTACCCCATATTAAATATTTTTAATTATTAAAAAGTAAACATGAATATATTTAATCTATTAAATATTTATTTTTAATTGCCTTTTTTATTACTATTTCATAT
>NC_032026.1:10472270-10472970 GCF_001865875.1 Lupinus angustifolius | reverse complement strand
CTGTAATAATGCCATGAAATCATAGAACGGTTTGATCTAGAGACTTCTGGTGCTAGAATCTCATCTTCTAAAATCCAGAATGTCCCCGATTTTTCATATACTCAGAAAGAAAATTAACAAAAAAAATAGGACTTTCTCGAAAGTACCACATTACTCCTTCACCTTCCTATATAAATATATTACATGCCTTCTTCCACATCGTCAAACAAAACAAAACAATACAATACATTGTGTCTATACATCCAACAATTTCAATTCACAGTTTCATATAGAAAAAATGTCACTCATTCCCAATTTCGGTGGCAGAAGGAGCAACATATTCGACCCATTCTCCCTTGACATATGGGACCCATTCAAGGATTTTCAATTTCCGAATTCTGTATCTGGTTCATTCCCAAGTGAAAATTCAGCATTTGTTAGTGCCCGTGTGGATTGGAAGGAGACCGAAGAAGCGCATGTGTTGAAGGCTGATATTCCAGGACTGAAGAAAGAGGAAGTGAAGGTTGAGATAGAAGATGATAGAGTGCTTCAGATAAGTGGAGAAAGGAATGTTGAAAGAGAAGATAAGAATGATACATGGCATCGTGTGGAGCGTAGTAGTGGTAAATTCTTTAGAAGGTTTAGATTGCCTGAGAATGCTAAATTGGATCAAGTTAAAGCTGCTATGGAGAATGGTGTTCTTACTATCACTGTTCCTAAG
>NC_032026.1:10443731-10472170 GCF_001865875.1 Lupinus angustifolius | reverse complement strand
CATCCTCATCCACGTCCTCATCCTCGTTCTCGTCCATATCCTATCCTCATCTTCATCCTCTTCCTCATCCTCATCCTCATCCTCATCCTCATTCTCGTCCTCAATCCAGAATGTCCCCGATTTTTCATATACTCAGAAAGAAAATTAACAAAAAAAATAGGACTTTCTCGAAAGTACCACATTACTCCTTCACCTTCCTATATAAATATATTACATGCCTTCTTCCACATCGTCAAACAAAACAAAACAATACAATACATTGTGTCTATACATCCAACAATTTCAATTCACAGTTTCATATAGAAAAAATGTCACTCATTCCCAATTTCGGTGGCAGAAGGAGCAACATATTCGACCCATTCTCCCTTGACATATGGGACCCATTCAAGGATTTTCAATTTCCGAATTCTGTATCTGGTTCATTCCCAAGTGAAAATTCAGCATTTGTTAGTGCCCGTGTGGATTGGAAGGAGACCGAAGAAGCGCATGTGTTGAAGGCTGATATTCCAGGACTGAAGAAAGAGGAAGTGAAGGTTGAGATAGAAGATGATAGAGTGCTTCAGATAAGTGGAGAAAGGAATGTTGAAAGAGAAGATAAGAATGATACATGGCATCGTGTGGAGCGTAGTAGTGGTAAATTCTTTAGAAGGTTTAGATTGCCTGAGAATGCTAAATTGGATCAAGTTAAAGCTGCTATGGAGAATGGTGTTCTTACTATCACTGTTCCTAAGGAAGAGGTTAAGAAGCCTCATGTTAAGGCCATTGAAATCTCTGGTTAAATTATGTTACTCTTTTGGAGTTTGGAATCGTGTGTTTTTTCTTTGTTGCTATGCTTATTATGTATTATCAAACTATGCTCTGAAAAAGGTATGAAGTATAATGTGTGTAATGTAATTGGACAAGTAAGTATACTTGTTCATGTGAGCTTCATGTGAATAAACTCAAGGCAAGAGGAATTAGTGAATAAACTGTCTTTTTGTGGTCAACAATTTTAAAGTAATTTTGTGCCTTTCAGTTAAGAGAAATAGTAATGATAAATGATATTGTCCTAAAATTTTAGCCAAAAGAACCTCTCAATACTAAAAAAAATGATAACAAGGTTTTCTATATTTCCAAGATAATGAATATGTCGTCCCTTTTCATCCCGTGCTTACTCTATTTAGTATAAGAAATATAAGTTTAAATTTTAAGAGGATTTAGTCTTACTCATTAAATAGCAAGTTACCCCTCTATCAGCACCGGGCATTCCTTCTTTCTTGTAAGATTAAGAACACATATTATATGTATATTTGTATGTGTAAGAATACACATGTGACCCGTGCATTCGTATTGTTAAGAATACACATGTGACCCGTGCATTCGTATTGTTAAGAATACACATGTGACCCGTGCATTTGTATGGTTAAGAATACACATGTGACACGTGCATTCATATTGTTAAGAATACACATGTGACTTGTGCATTCGCATAGTTAAAAAAACACATTATCCGAACATTCCTATTACCAAGAATGTTATGCAGATAAATCAATACTGATCTGGAACACCCGATATGGTTGCACATTGATTCAATTTTAAAAATAAGAATAAATAACATCTTAAATATATAAGTTACTAAATCCAAATGTGGCATTTCCACACAATCCAAGTTTATCAAGAAAATTTACAACTTCATCAGATATCAACTCCTACTGGTAATGTTCACATGACTGAAGGGATTAAAGAATTCCATTAGTTGAAAAACTTTATTGACAGATACTAATACATCTCAAGTGAAGGTGCTTACAAGGGTTATAGGATAAGCGATAGGTATCATCAAATTCAACACTGTATCAGATAACCACTGCATTCCACTGTAAGCAACCTTCATCAAGATACTTAAGGATAGATCACAAGTATAATTATTCTTTTCTAAGCAAGTTACAGTTTTCATTAGTCATCTAACAAAGTTGAAAGAAACAAATCTTGCACAAAACCAGTTCTCCCAGCAGCTTGTCTCATCCTTTTCTCCCTCTCTTCAACACTCAAGGATGAATCAAAACTGCATAGAGAGATCAAAACGTTGATTCAAGAATGCAGCACTCTTTAATAAGGACATAATAGTAGAGTTTCATGATGTGGTATTGAAAATTTTAAAGAAATCCCAATATTACTTCTATTAAATAATGATAAAGAATCCATAATTCATGAAAAAGCACCTTGATTTCCAAATATGTACTGGTGCTGTATTCTTCGTAGAAGTATCTTCAGAACTTGTTACCACGGATTTAGAAATTTCTTCTGCTTCAGAAGCAGGGAAATTTAAAATAAGAGAGGATAGGAATGGATCGGTAGCTGCATTAGATACTGTAGCATTGTTTGACCGATATCCACCGCTACCACCACCACCAAGAAGCACCTGTAAATGAGCCTCGCGGAGGTCTCGACCCAAAAGAGACAATGTCTGACTGTTCGGAATACCAACCCTTCTTAACCTGCGCCTTCTCTGTAAGTAATCATCAGTTAAGGGAAGGAATGAAAGTTTTTCATTTTTCGCTTAATAAACAACCCAGCATGTGAGTATGCTAACTATTTTGAATCAAAATAAAAGTATAAAGGATATCTTAAATAAGTGCCCATGTTGGAGTGTTATGTGACTCAACATGTCCCGTGCAACTTTAACTGAGCATATAGGACAAATCTGCACATTAGAACAACAAGCATGAGAGCATCATAAGCACATTAAGAGAGTGGTTCAATCCTTGAGGCAGGGATGTAAAGTAACAACCACAAAAAAGACAAATGATCTTTGGTTATATTGAATTTTCGACATAGACACAAGTATACAATACATGAGGGCTTTTAAGATTATATGCTCAAAAAATACCTAGGCAAAAGAAATGGTTCAAGGGCATAAAAACAAGAAGCCTAGGTACTAAACTATTTCTCTCATGTAAGTCCACTCAAAGCTACAACTAAACCATAAAGGAAGCCTTTGATTGTCCACTCGTCATGATAGATTACAAACTTACAACTAAATCATATAACTCCTCTTTGACGAGCAAACCAGAATCCACTAGAAAGTTTAAAATAACTGTTTAAATACATTCTTAAGCTAATTTACCTCATAAATTCTTGCCTAATTATGACTAAATTGCAAAGCATCTGGAAAATAAGGGCGGAGAGTAAAAAACAAAAGGGAACAAGTCTATGTAGAAAGCTAGAGTGAACCAGCAAACTACAAATCTTATCACTACTACATGCTCGAGTCAATCAAATGGTATCCCAAGTCAAGAACCTAGGACTGGTTACTTGTCGGAGATAAATATCATTGACTTAAAAAATGTGCTTAGTGTTATAATAAGGTAACTGTGGACTATAACTACCCCAATATTCTTATAAGCCAAGTTTCTCAAATGTATTTTTCTGGAAAAATATAGTTTCTCTAAATTGGTCCCCCTAAATAAAGTATTGTTCTTCCCAGGCCAGTTTAATGAAAATCGAGTAGTTCTGCATCTGATTATATGCTGTATTGCTCACTGGTCGTCTCAACCATTTTCCACCTTAAATTACCATAACCGATATTATGCCTAGGTATGAAGCTAAGGTTCTCGATGTCCATTGAAGTATCACATCAACACTCTGACTCTCAATGTAAACTATGAAACAGGAGACGGGAACGTCATTTAGCCCACTCTTCTACCTCAGATTTTTATACAATAAGCAACACAAGATTCTTCTGCCATGGGGGGTAAATTAACTTTGTGTTGATTGTTTTCGAAATTTAAGTTTTCTTCTTCCGTGTGCAAAAAAGGAATAAATCAATCAATCAAATTCCGGGAGGCTCCAAAAAGCACTTATTTAGGAGTTAAACTTCCATATGTCCATATTTTGAGAAAAAGCATTTCTTATTTTTCATTACTATTCATGTAAGAATAAGTGATTTGCATTTCGAACGGGCGTGAATACAACATCTATAGGATAACCCTATCTACAACTAGCTAAAATGGAATTAAGCTATGGCTTTCAATCATTTGAGGAAAACTATATTAAACTTCCAACAACTTTTCTATCAATACTACCAATTTCTAATTTTTGTCTCTAAGAATAGAACATGATTATTTTTCAACTAACTTCTCACACACTTGATAACTAATGCACATAATATGCAAGCTTCCCTCCTATTGCAAGAAGTTACACAAATCAATCATTTGTTTGAATCACATTTTCACTAACAATATAAGGTCAAACAGGATCTAGCTGAAGACATTTTTATTAAAAATAATCATCTGCAGATAACAAACATAAACTTATTACAAAAGAACAGAACGTAGATCTAAATTACAACATAAGAAAAGTAAAGCTATACAAAATAATAACAAACTCCTTACCGAGACTCTTGATTCACACGAATGCTCGTCTTCAAGATGTGAACACAGGGATGCGATATCGAAATCTTCATAACAATATGGACAAGGAAAATCAGGTCGAACCTCTTCTTCAGCTTCTAAATCATCCATTCCCAACCGATCTAATACAAATAATAAACAATAAAAATCAAATTTTGATCACACCCATGAATAATTTATCAGCAAATAACAAATGGGAAACATAGAATTTCAATGAACAGAAACCAACCTGAGTGGGAACTTAGATGATGATGATGCTGAAGCGCATATTGGCGTTTTGCGGCGGCAATGCGCGAAGTCCAGAAATCAGAATCCATTGAAGGATAATATCAAATCCAATGAAAACCCAGATAAAAAAAAATGATTTTTTTTCTTTGGGAAATGGATTAAGATATTTTGAGATTCAAGTTGATATCAACAAGTCTAGAGAGAGAGAGAAAAAAAACACAAGTAGAGGAAGAGGGTGAATTTGAATTGAATGTGTCTTCTTTATTTTTGTTATAATGTTTTCTTTAATTAATGTCTGATTGTCAAATTGACTTTTTTTTCTGGGGTTGAGGATTGTGGTGACTGAAATGGAGAGAGCTGTGTTTTGTTGTGTGGTAGGTATCAAAGTTGAGTTTAAACAATTGGGAGGAAATGTAGGACTAGAGTTAGGATATACCTTACACGTTTGGCTTGTTTGGTAATGTCTCACTTTCCTTTTATTATTTGATTATGTGGTGGTTAGGGAAGAAAAGTTTGAGGTAAACCACTCCTTGTTTCTAGACAAAATCATTGATTATCCAATCAAACATATTACTACGTACACTTTTAGGGAGTTAGATTAGTGGATAAAAATGCTTGACTAAAGACATATGTTCAGTCCCTTACCTTTTCGGACTGAAGACATTTCTACTTAGAGTAATTTGTATTTTAAGAATATGTGAGGGAGCATATAGATCACATGATTACATTTAAAAGTTATTGTAAAAATCCTATAATCACTTAATTAAACTACTTATTGGTGTAAGATCTCACTGGATCCCCAAGGTTAATGATTTGATTTTTAAAAATAACACTTGTTGGAATGGACAACCATAAACCCTAAAATGAATTAATTCATTACCCAAACAACGAAAGATAATACATTTGATAATACCAAAAAACTACCTATCTTTATTTCTTTTCAATCTAGATCTTAACAGTAAAATTTACTTTTTCCTCTCCCATAATAAATTAAATTTTACTTTTGCCTTGCTTAGCAAATATATTCTCCAAAATTGCTTTTGCTTTAAATTGGACAGTTGAACCTCCCACCGTTTTGCTCAAATTTAAAAAAATATGTTAAAATTAACATTCATCAAGATTAACTGTGAAACTTTATCCCATCTCAATTTATATTCATCATTAACTTAAATTCATATATATATATATATATTCAATCTGACCAAACAATTTAATAGTTAAATCGGTTAGACACATTCAAAACCTCTTTCGTTTTGATAACCAGCTCACATATGATAAGACTGAGTTTGACATCTTTGTTAGCAGCAGTATCTCATGAACTTAAGAAAAGTAATATAATATTCAGTGTCTCAAAAACACTACTGAAAATTGACATAACTTTTGCCAGAACTTGTGATTCAATTGTGAGTAAAAGACTTCCATGAAAGGGGTAAAATAAATCGATGTAAATTGTAAGGGGAAATAAATCATGTTTGATATAAAATAAAAAGTATATTCTAAGCATAGTTCCCAGCTCTGGATGCTTGCACAAATTTAAGTCTGGAGTTATCACCCCCGCCAAGCAGAAAAAACAACTGAAATCCATGGAAAGTAGCGCACCGCAACCATAAACACAATCATCCGTCTACAATGCAACAAGAAGATTGCTTAAGAAAATCAACTATATTACACACTAACACCCATACATCACCAACCAAACGGTCAAGATAATAATCATAATGATATATAATTATATTATATTATACAAACTGACATGTAAAACTAGGAAGGGAATGCAAAGCAAGTTTAAATGAAGAGGCTTTACATGGCAAGTCCCCAAGCATTAAGCCAAACAGCAAATGATCACGACCCTAAACAAGGAAACAGCCATGTCAAAATGGAATTTTGCACACAAATGTTCTATAAAAATACAGAAATGGGAACCAGGAAAATAAAATGACTTTGCCTTTGAACAATTTGTTTAGTTTACACTTTGCAAACACAATCAAGTACTGAATTCCATATTTGACTTTGGGCACCTCAGTCAAAAAACACACTTGTGAGGCTACATTTATGGCATCTGTAACGCCCAAGATTTGGTAACCGCATTTTAGTGAAGTAGAACTCATTCTATACAGATAGTTGCATTGTCAGAAGTTTTAGTGTCTCAGACAAAAGTTACAGAACTACAAAATTTGTAAGCAGCATCTATGCTATCTTCTAACAAAAGATGCATAGAACTGACACACAGAATTGAGTATAGATTAAATTTACATTGAAACAAGTAGCATTTTGGTATCTGAAAATGAAGGTAAGGCTGACAGGGCTTTGAGAAGTTAAAGCTTTTAAGCAAAAATGGAAAGGCCAAGGAATCTACAAAAACAACACAACTAAAACTTGAACAATAAATTCTTAAAACTTTGAAGAATTCAGTCATGGTATGCAGTTAGGTACTCAAAATAACTGGTACCTCAGTCCAAAATGACTTCAATACAAACACTAATAATATGTCGATTCTTAATGACTGTAATAACATAATAGATCATATTCTTGCATCCTAAGATGGTACATCAACAGTTTTATACTCTGAACACCCGTGCACTCCCAATCCCACGTGCATGAATCAGAACCCAAAGTGCATACAGTATACACGCAATGTAACAACAGTGTCCAAAAATCTGTATGCACAAATATAAAGAACGAACTTTTATTGCTAGATTTTTTCCATTATTCTAAAATTCCCAGAAAACTCTTTTTAAACATCGTAAACGTGAAGTAACAATTTCAAATCCTCCAAAAACAAAAGAACAAGCTTTACTTGACCACCTTTTAGAGCTCATCTACATACAACTTTGCTTGATTCCTCTGTATGCATCATACATCATCATTGCAATCTGAATGAATACAATCAATCAGTCTGATTTTCATATGATTATTTTTAAGCTATATTGATTAATATAAATGGTTCAGTTTAAGTCACTTTGCATGATTACTCACAATCTCAAGAGGACATATTATCACAAAATTATCAAAAGCTAGACACACCAGCACACACTTTTTCGAATTAAACAACCCACATTGTCACGTCAAATTGAAAATCATTATTTGAACTAGAGCAGCAATTGCATAAGACAAACCATTATAGCTCTTTCTTAAGAGAGGGGGATTGAAGATTCTAAAGACAAATTAATATGATCAGGTAAGAGCACCTTGTTAAGTTTTTGAAACATGGGGCCAAAACTTTATTTTGCATTAAATTTAAACTCCTGTCCTCCCACCTAATCTACAGAAGAGATGTTCTCAATGCTTCAAAACCAAAAAAAACTGAAACAAATCCAAGTGACACCATCTTTGATGCTTGAGCTTCATCTAGTCTTCTTCAGCCCTACAAAGGGGAAAGAATATGCATTGTTTCATTTCGCTGTGGGGACAAGGGTTTGTAATTGAAAAATACACCGAAATGTTTGAATAAAGAAAATATTTGTCCATCTGCACCCAACATTTTCACTCAAAAATGGGCATGGGTTCAGAAGAAGAAAGATGGTATGGCCAAGTTTACAATCCACATCCACAAAATTTCCCCTTTTCTGAAAATTTATATACAGCAAACTTTGCATTTTAATGAGCTGTATTCTGTCTTGATGATAGTTCACGGTAACAAAGACTTTTTAAAAAAAACACTACACATTAACCTAGATATTAGGCCTGGATTTCATAGAGCATTTGAAATTTATTTTTCAGGTAGCATTAGATATTCTGATAATGAACGAAGTAAATTTGATATAATCCAATGCACTTATGGCTAAAAGGTCTGGCCCATTAACATAGCATTCATCTAGGCAACAACAACAATCAAGCAAGTCTTTCACCACCACGTGGGGTCAGCTAAATAAATCAAACGATGTCGTAATGTTTTATCATAAATCATGTCTACTACTCTCTATAGACAAAGAGAAACCATTTACATCAAAATACTTGATGGTTCTTCTTGGTTTCCGTCTCCCTCTAACTACTAGGCTACTCTCCTTTGCCAGGATTCACCAGACAAGCCCAAACCATTTGTACATAAATAGAAAATCTTTTAGCTCTCTAGTCCCTAAATCGAGCATCTAACAACAAAAATCATACATAGAACTCCATTTTTCGGATCACTAAATCATATCAAACATATTTAGGTCATGCATATATGAACCTTGATTCTACAACAATGCCGAATATTTAAGTAACGCAACAAACAATTCAATTCATATCCAAATTTCATTCCCCAATCCAATAAAACAATTACACATAAAATCACAAAACTAACAACAAAAAAAGAAGAAAAACAAATAGAAAAAGTGAAATAATATATACCTTCAAGGGTCCAACCGTAGGAGCGAGGGCACGAAGAAAGCATGGAAGTGAGTAACGCGGAAGCAGTAGCAGTGTGATAAGGAAGCATCGATTCGACGCAGAAACTTAACACTGCCGGTGACCTTCAAATTTCAATAAAATTCAGCATTCAATGAGGTGGTGGTGTTCCAGTTATTACAGTTACAGGTAGAGAGTGTTACCTGAAAGTTCGGTTAGAGAGTGAGGTTTGGTTTGGGATCCGAAACGGAGACCGGGTTGTTGTTGGTCTACTGCTTGCGGCTAAGTTGGCCGTTCGGGAGGCGGCGGAGCGGATGAATGACCTGGCAGCGACGGCGGACATCGTTACGTTTGGATGGGAGCTAAAGCAAAGAAGCTCCAAGGGTTTTGCCTGTAAGGTGTTTTGGAGTTGGGCTTTTCTTTTTTGGGGTTTAGTTCATTGAAATGGCTGTTCAGATTTGAAACCCAACTTATAAGTTTTAAACCCCACAGTTTTTTATTATTCTAAAACTAACCTTAAATATATGTAACCTTTGTCACGTATAATTTCATGCCTGACTAAGTGACTATCATCATCACCTATGTTTTGTACAATGTTCATAAAAAGAAAATGAGGCTGCAATTAATAAAAAAAATACAGGCATCATCTTGCACATATATATGTGGGTAGCATCATGTAAGAGTGTTTGTCGTTTTCTATTATTATTATTTTATACTGATGTAATTTGTTATTACTTGCTGGTAGTGATTTAAATTGTGAACCAGGTCACATGATGATGACTATAATATTATAGTTGCCTTAACCACAGAGAAGAAAGGATAAATCTATTTTACTTTCTTTCTTTTTTTGCAGAAAAGGGGCTGTATATTTGGAAATGTTAAAATCTTCCATCATCCACACTTTACGATTCATGTCTAATACTAATGGTGTAAAAGATTGTGACTGAAAGTGATTCTTGGGATATTGTTTCTTCCATCAGCAACGTTTCTATCCTTAATTCCTCTTCCCTATGAAATCCTATCCTTGCTTGGACTATTCATTGAAATGAAAAAAATTGGAACCTTCATTTAATCATACTTTTGGCGAAGGGAATTTTGGTTAGCAACTTTTTTCTAGTTTTGATTGTGTATCGATTGGTCCAATAGGACCAGATGAGACCCCAACTAAAGTTGAGTCCTCCACACCAAAATGGAACACTTGCTTCCAACATTCTTTATGTGCTCAGTCACAGTATCCCATCATCTTCACCTCATCCCTCCTCACCTTACTCTTCTCCTCCAAGCTCTGCTGAAAGAGCTCCCTTGAAACTGATCTAATCCTCTATTGCCTATCAAGAGGCACCTCATGATTGATCACCTGGAAGAAAGCCCATTCCCTGCATGCATTTCTGACTTGTTTGACAAACTCCTCAGTGACAGCTGGGTCTGAATATGAGTTGCTTTCATCTTCTTGGTAACAAATGGATGAGAAATCGATCAACGTACTGCCTTGGGCTTCAGTGCATTGGATTTTGGCCTGTGCTCTGATGCCTGAATGGATGCTGAATCAGACTATACCTAGTCATCCATGATTGTTTGAAAGGTTCTTTTATTTTTTAAATATTTATTGGGAGTGCTGAATCATGTAGCCTTGCTCTTATATATGATGGTAATGCTATCTTCATACAACATGGACCAGGACGATTTTTTGTCAGACATTAGGAGGATGGAAGAAACAGAATGGTGAGAAATAATGTGCCAGCCTGAGTCATCCCCAAAACTACCCAATTAGTTGCCTTCTTCACATCTCAAGTGTAGACTTGCAGTGTTTAATTTATGTCAGCAAAGCCTATGCTGCAATAAAGAATACTAGAGTTAATGGTTGCTGTTATATGCTCTACGGTTGCATAAATAGCATCAGAACAAGGATGGGTTTTATCTTCTACAGAGAATAGATGAATATTGTTATTCAATTCTATCCAGCTGCATCCTGGATCTTTTTTCAATTCCAAACTCTGCAATCTCTTCCTAAGTTTTGTCTTGTGCCCCCATCTACCTATTGCGGCATACATGTTGGAAAGAATTACAAAAGCAGATATTGGGTTGGGATCGAAACCGAACAACTTCTCAGCAGCTCTCTCCCCAACTTCCACATCCTTCCAGAACCAAGAAGTATGGAGCAAAGCTCCCCAAATTACCTTGTCTGCTTCAATAGGCATTTGCATAATAATCTCTTCAGCTTCTTTTACGTGGCCTGACCGGCCAAGAAGATCAACCACACATGTGTAATGTTCTATAGTTGGGGTTACCCTGTAGCTTCTTTCCATTGAGTGGAAAATTCTCAAACCTTCACCAACTAGACCGGCATGGCTGCAGGCAGAAAGAATGCCAACAAATGTAGCTGCATTTGGAATAACTCCTTGAGCTAACATTGACTGAAAAAGCAAAATTGCCTCTGAGCCAAATCCATGATATGCATACCCATTTATAAGAGCAGTCCATGCTGCTACATTAGGTGAGAAAATGCTGCTGAATGACCTTTGAGCATCAGCTAAGTGACCACATTTTGAATAGAAGTCTACAAGAGCAGTCCCAACATAAACATTTGCTTGGAATGGTGTTTTGGTCAAGTGTGCATGAAGCAACTGTCCTTGTTGAAAAGAACCAAGACACGAGCAAGCCCGAAATATGACAGAGAATGTTGATCTACTATAATCAACTGATAATCTGCGCATGGTGACATATAGTTTTAAAGCCTCCTTGTGCTGACCATTAAGAATATAACCTGAAATCATTGAATTCCATGTTACGGTGTTTCTTTCCTCTTTAGCTTTGTCAAAAATCTTCACAGCCTCATCAAGATCACAATTTTTGGAATAGACAGAAATCATAGTATTTAAGGAAGTTAAACTCTTGGAACTCATTTTCTTGAACAATACTTTTGATTTCTCAACCTGGCCACTCATAGCATAACCTTTAATCATCAAATTATATGATATGGAATTTGTATCTCTCAATTCATTAAAGATCCCTTCAGCTTCTTCTATCCTTCTTGCCGAGACAAGCCCCCCAATCAGTGAGTTCGCAACATTCAAACAAGCTTCTCCTCCCATGCTCTCATAAGCTTTCCTGGCATCGTCTATGGCTTCACAATCACAATAAAACTCAATAAGGGCACCACCAATGGAATTATCTAAATCAAACCCATTCTTAATGCAAATCCCATGAACAATCTTCCCTAGATACAGAACCCTCATTCTAGCACAAACCCTTATAACAGAATCCAGAGTGAACTCATTTGGAAACACACAAGAACTCCTCGTCATACGCACAAACAAATCCAAAGCCTTTTCACATCCATCCTCCCTCTTTGCATACCCAGAGATCAACGTAGTCCACGACACAACATCCTTAGCAGGCATATTCTCGAACATGTCAATAGCATCACTCATCATGTCATGCTGCACATAACCCACAAGCATCAAACTCCACAACCCTCCATTCCCATCACGTAGTTCCTCAAAAACCACCTTAGCCTTTTCAATTCCATAACATTGCACACAAAAATACAACAAAGAACTCCCCACAAGGCTAAACCTCTCATACCCATGTTTTAAAACAAGGCAATGAACTTTTTTTCCATGAAGCAGCGACCCATCACACGCACATGCGCTTAACAACGCGGAAAAGGAAGCCTCATTTAGCTTAACACAAGAGCGATGCATGAGGGATGCAAGAGCTAAAGCTTCAGTATAACAACCCCATTTGGAATATCCAGAAATCATGGTGTTCCAAGATGAAACTGTTCGAAGCGGCATTTCATCGAACAGGTAGCGGGCTTGTTCGAGTTGGCCAGCATTGGCTAGCTTGGCGATGGAGATGTTGGCGGGGATAATTTGAGGGAAATGGGGTTCTGAGGAATGCAAAAGGGTCGTGAAAGTTCGGAGTCTTTGTTTCCATTTCCAACGATTGCGCTTCCATGTGCCCAGAATGGAGAACTTGAGGAACATTGTCATTGTCACTGCTGTGAGAGTAACGGGGTTTCAAAGATGTACATAAGAGTGGCGCCAAATCAAATCATATTTTTTTTAATCTATATCTATATTTATATTATTATTTATATCTATACCACTAATAAGCAAGAATTTATTTATATTTATACTTTGCCAAAATTATAAAGCCCAAAAGAAGTAGCAACCATCATGCATATTTTATATTTCATTTTTAACATCTCTTTATAATAACTAATAAATTTTTTTATTAGGGGTGTAAGCGATTCTGGTTTAAACCATGAAACCGATAGAATCGAACCAAACCAAACCACAAAATATGGTTCGGTTCGGTTTCGCGGTTCGGTTCGGTTTCGTGGTTCAGTTCGGTTATTTTTTCAGGAACCATTTATTTTCAGTTCGGTTTATGGTTTTAGAAATTTAGGAACCGTTGGAACCGAACCAAACCGCATATTAAAGAAATAAATATTATGAAATGATGTTTTATTGTTGTCAGAAATTTAGGAACCGTTGGAACTGATCCGAACCGCATATTAAAGAAATATATATTATGGAATGATGCTTTATTATTGTCAAATTCTTCAACCATTTTATGACTTCAATTATTAATTTGGTATGAATTGTAGTGTAATAGATGTTAGTAAATTGTTATAATGTTAGTATTATATATTTTATTATTTATTAATTTGTTTCACAACCTCTTGATAATTTGTAATATATCTTCCAACTTTTGGTATTGAGTTTAAAACTAGCATATACCATTTATTGTTATATACATATTGTGTTATTAATTGTGAATTGTAAGGTTATATGTATACGTAACTATTATATATTTTACTAGTTGATATATATGTTACAATCGTTAATTATATTGTTATATATGTTACTAATAGATATATGTGTTACTAATGGTGGATTGTATTATTATATATGTGATAATTCGTTTTTCTCCATGAATTACGTAATTGTTATATATATATATATATATATATATATATATGAGTTTTAATTTTTTTACTCATCTATATATGATTTATAATTTTTGATAATAATAGTAGTAGTGTTTTTCTTTTTTATGAACAAATAATATCTCTTGTATTGTATTTTGAACTTTCAATTGATGCAACATTTTTTATAAAAAAATAATAGGAAAAATCGTTGAACCGAACCGAACTATTCAAGAGCAGTTTGGTTCGGTTCATTTCCAATAGTTAAATTAGCGGTTAATTGAGCGAAACTGAATCATATGTTTGTGTTCGGTTTGGTCACTAAAATGCACCAAAAACTAAACCAAATTGAACTTTTACACCCCTAACTTCTATAGAATGCTTTTATTTTTCATAAATATATTATTACTCTTCTACACTTTCTCTTATTTTTATATTTTATCTTTCTCAGCCCGAGAATAACATACAATAACACAAGAAAAATATCTAACAAATATATAATAATTTTTATCATCTTAAATTTACATTTCTTTATTGAGTTTATATATTTCATTTCTTAGTGTTTGTTTGGTTGAAATGATTTTAAGAGGAAAGAAACTAAGAAAATAGAAAAAATGGGAGAAATGAGAGAGTTTCCCATTTACTTTCATTTGGTTGAGAGAAGATAATGAAAAGAGGGACGAAAATTTGGTGAGTTTCGCCACTTCTTATTTCTCTACTTAGTAGATGAGAAAGTGAATGGATGAGTGTTGTATTTGTAAACTACAAATTTACTCTTCAAACCCACTTCCACAAATTAATGTAATAAGGGCATTATTGTTTACATACAAAAATTCATCTCTCTTTTTTTTTCTCTCTTACCAAACAACTCTTAAAATCAATTATCTTTCATTATTCTCTATATTCATACTATATCTTCTTATCTTCTTTCATACATTTTTCACCCCTAAACCAAAGAAAGTCTTAAATAAGAGTATAGGTCGATAGACACATACCGCCCGTCGATGCTAGTTATTATTATGTATTAGCTTATTACTATGAAATTATACATCTACTATATATTGCGATTTTATTTTTAGTGTATTAATTATGTTATTTTTGCATTTTATTTCTTTTAGATAAATATTTCTATAATATAATAATTCACTATTAATTTTATAACCCTGAAATTATACATCTACTTTATATTGTGATTTTATTTTTAGTGTATCTTTAATTATGTTATTTTTGCATTTTATTTCATTTAGATAAATATTTCTATAATATAATACTTCATTATTAATTTTATTTTTTTTACATCAATTACCAAGTTTCATTTATTCAGTTTCGTACACTTACTCGTCTTAATTTGCAAATATTATTTTAAAAGTATAAAATATATACTAAGATTAAATTACGTCAATGATTTAGCTATTAGAACAGAAAAAACTGGGCCTCACTGACATAAGTTAAGCTACCTGCCCCCTCAATATTGTAATTAACATATGATAAAGTTTAAAAAAATTAAAATGTATTACTTCAAGTAAAAAACACAGTAAATTACATCAACATTCCTAAATTTTAATTTAATTACATCCATAACATTGTTATTTAAATTGTTGTAGTAACCTATGCTAAAGATTATATGTAGTCCTTGTTTCTCATGAGAAAAAATATAAATTTTATGCACTATTAATGCATGATTTATTTTATACAAAATGAAAGATTTGTAGAAGATATATTGATTATGTATAAATGATAATTCGATATTACACTAAAAAATAAATTATAATACCATGAGTGATGAGTCAAGTGTTAAACGGCATTACAATTGTTGTCGTTCATTAGCAACGCGAGTAGAACATGTAACCAGAAAATTCTTCACCCATGGTTTTCTCTGGAATGTTCCACACCCTTCTCATATTTTTTGGTGCATTGTCACCTTCTAGACAATTCCACCTCTTTCAAATATCAACTCTTTCTAACCATTTATCAATCATCCAGCAACAACAATATATCAGAAGCTTCAACAAAAACCCATCACACAAAAAATCTATTATCACTCACAGAAAGTTCATTCCAAAACCCAAAGTTTGAACTTTAGAGGAAGAAGAAACATGGGTGTGGACTACTATAAGATTTTGCAAGTTGATAAGAATGCAAATGATGAAGACTTGAAGAAAGCTTACAGAAAGCTTGCCATGAAATGGCACCCTGATAAGAACCCAAACAATAAGAAAGATGCTGAGACTAAATTCAAACAAATCTCTGAAGCCTATGAGGTCAGATTATTTCTCTCTATATCTTTGTGACTTGTTGCAAAGTCATCACTGTTGATGTTAGTATCTTCTACTATGGAAGAAAAATGACACTGCTTTCTCCAATTTCATATTTTATTAGGTGCAAATCACATGTTCTTTTATGAATAGCTTTACACACAACTATACAAATTCATCATCTCATATCTAATTATTTTTTATCATTTTATTACATATAGTACTAACTTGTTTAACCGTAGTGGGATAAATGTTTAGTTGTTGTTGTATTACAGATAGTACTAACTTCTTCCCATGTAAGGGATAAAGGCTTCGTTGTTGTTGTATTACAGATAATACTAATTTGTTCTTTTATGTATGTTACACTCATCCTTACATTTATGCCTGGTTTGGGGAAATGTACTCAGAAGATGTACAGAGTAAACAATTTTTGTATTACCATAAGTTATGCAGTATCACCTTATTAAAAGTATTTGATTATTATAATAATTAGGATTGCTTAATCATAGTGTAAAAAACTTCACAGACACTACATGTCTGTATCCAAATTAAACTAGTTTCTTTATAAGTAATAAGTTGTTAGAAATCCTTATTTATGTTCCATTCATGTTTGCTATGTATTGGGGTGTAAGGGAACTTTGTAAGTGTGTGTTTGGTATAGAATCTGACTTGGTATATTGGTTTCTGGCAGGTTCTAAGTGACCCTCAGAAGAGAGCAGTTTATGATCAGTATGGAGAAGATGGACTTAAAGGCCAAGTGCCACCTCCAGATGCAGGTGGAGCTTCATTCTTCCAAAGTGGAGATGGTCCTACCACCTTTAGGTTCAATCCAAGAAATGCAAATGACATTTTTGCGGAGTTTTTCGGATTTTCAAGCCCGTTTGGTGGAATGGGAGGCGGTGGCGGCAGTGGAGGCATGAGGGGTGGGACAAGGACCTTTGGTGGAGTATTTGGTGATGATATATTTACTTCATTTGGGGATGGCAGTGGCAGGCCAATGAGTCATGGTCCACGAAAGGCGTCTCCTATTGAAAATGTCTTGCCTTGTAGCCTTGAGGATCTCTATAAAGGGACCACCAAAAAGATGAAGATCTCAAGGCAAATTGCAGATGCTAGTGGGTAATACTCGTTACTTACCCTTTCTATTTAGCATACAGTTTTTTGAGTTTGTTGCTATTGCAGGTTTCACTACTTTTTTGTGTTCTTTATGTCAATCCAAGATTATATGTTTAATTTGTTTGGTTCAAAGGAAGCAGGGGAATTTAACATTGTTCTGCAAAATCAGTGAATGATTTTTTGGGTAGTAGGCTCTTTTTTATCCCTCTTTTCATGGAGTTGATGGATTTTCATCATTGGACAAGGGTTGATGTTTTTTGCAGTTAGAACTCAGTAACATTCAAAATGTGGTAGAACTGTCATTTGGCTCAATTGAAAGAGGGTGGAAGGGAGCGGCTTGTAGTGGAATGGATTAATAGCACTACCCCGGTCGCCCTTGACACTCCCTCACTATTCTCCGTAAAAATCTACTTCTATTAAGTTCTGCCATTTCACTCTATGCCATAAAACACTTAGGGTCTGTTTGTGAGTTGAGTTTTGAAGGGGAAAGAAGTGAAATGGAAGGTTTGAGAGCCATGAAATACATTGAAGAGATGCCTTCAAAGTCTTCCTCTTTCATTTCCCCCCCTCCAAAACTCAATTCGCGAGCAGACCTTTAGAGAGGGATGATGATATGTTGGGAAGAAAAGGTGGTCAATTGTTTTTAGCATTTATCACTAAGATATGCAAAATGTGTTCAGTGTGGACTGTTTTTTATCTAGCAATTGAGTTACCTAGGTGATATTTATAGGCTGGTTGAACTCCATGGAGGGTTTTTCATTATAGAAGAAAGAACTTGTTCTTCCAGTTGTTCTAGCCATATTGATTTGATGTTTGTGTGCTTTTTCTTTTTGCAGGAAAACATTGCCCGTGGAGGAAATCTTAACCCTTGAAATCAAACCTGGCTGGAAAAAAGGAACAAAAATCACCTTTCCAGAGAAAGGAAATGAGCAACCAAATATTATTCCTGCAGATCTTGTATTCATTATCGATGAGAAACCCCACGGTGTATTTACAAGGGATGGCAATGATCTTGTTGTCACACAAAAGGTATCACTCGCAGAAGCTCTTACGGGCTACACTGTCCATCTTACAACTCTCGATGGCAGGAATCTAACCATTCCTATAAACAATGTAATCCATCCAAACTATGAAGAGGTTGTCCCAAAAGAAGGTATGCCAATTCCAAAAGATCCTTCAAAGAAGGGTAACCTTAGGATCAAGTTCAGCATCAAATTCCCAACTAGGTTAACATCTGAGCAGAAAGCCGGAATTAAAAAGCTTATTGCACCATGATAGATAGATTGCCAACAGGTGCAGAATGTAGCCTGTGTATAGTGTTTCTCATTTAGCTCCCCCTTTGTGCCATTTTTCCTCCAAGGATTGACATGTATGGAATCCAGGCAATGCTGATTGAGGTTTGAGGATTAAGAACAACTATATATGATTAATAAAGATAACTTCTTTTGTTATGTTGTCATAAGTTCTCTTTTTCAAGATAATTGTTGGTGTTTATTGATTGATACTGATATGTGATCAAATGTATATGGTATTCATAAGAACATTGTTAGTGTCTATCTGCTAGACAAGAAACAGAGAAAATTTCACCCTTGTAAAACTATGGAGAAATTAAAACCGGGAGGAAAAGTTTTAAGATCCAGATTAAAAGCATGTATTATGAGATAAAAATAACAGTTATTATTATAATATAACTTACACTACCAATAAGGTTTTGGTATAATAGTATAATGCTCCATTAAATTCTATATGAATTAAAAGATCAAATGTTTGATGTTTGAGAATAACATTTGTTGAGATGAATAATCATAGACATTGAAAGATATTGAAAGAGATTAGTTACTTGAAAAAATATTCTTACTTATATAAAAGAAAAATATAACTTACACTAGGAAGTAGGAAGTAATCTATTTAATCGAAACATGTGTGGCCTAGGTTGAGGATAAGATAAAACTATTCACACATGATCCCCTATGAGCATACATAGAATAATGTGCTTATGAATTGCCTCTAAGCAAAACATACATCTCACTCTTCGTAAGTTAAAATTGAAATCCCATGCATCATCTCTCGTCTGAAAAATAAGGCAGCTGATAATTGAGTTCTATAGGACATTATTGAGTTGGCAAAAAATAAGGTATTGGTTATGAGCGAAAGGGAAATATAAAAAAAAAATGGTGTATTTGTATTAGTGCTTTATCAATCCATGCATGTCCATGGTTTTGGGAAAGTTTAAAAAACTTATTCCACATTTTAACCATCAATTCTAAGAAAATCTAATGGCTTAAATTTATTCACTAATCCAAACAATTGGACTTTCTTATAATTGATAGCTAATATATGAAATGAGTTTTTTTAAACTTACGGTTGAAGTAAGTAAATCCCTTTATTTTTAAATTATTTTTCTTATGAAGCATATAGTTCAAAGGTTTGAATATAGTTCATAGGTTTATAAGTGTATAAGTCATCAAAGGTAACCTTATTTAAAAACAAAACTCAAAAAATAAGAACGTTATAGTGGAGAACAAAATAAGAATGTTCTTGTTCTGTTAAGAACATTCACCATGGATGCTGAATGATCTCAATCACATCTTCCTCAGAAAATGCTCTCTCTTTATCATAAGAGTCAAGAAGCTACTACTCCTAGCAACTTTGTTTTCCTGGCCCAACCACCGGACAAATCACCTGACTTGGGGGAACCTACGGTTTTGAAGGTCTCCTTCCGAGACAAAATGCTAGCGGATAGGCAACCAACACCAATAGGAGAAGAGCTAGATTTATTGGCACAAGGTGGCTCATGTGGAGTTATCGGGAGGTTTGCACAATAACTTAGTGACCTTCTCTGAGAGTGTAATCAAGGAATATAGTAAGGAGTGACATGATGCTTTAATTATTTCCTTGATTGGCAAGAAGCTGGGTTTTAAGATCATGCGAGACCGCTTGAAGTATGCTTGGAAGCTCTCTGGTGAAGTCGATATGATGGACATTGAACATGGCTATTTCTTGTTTTGAGATTGATCTCAGCAAACCCGTGGTAGGTAAAGTTTATGTCCAAAGTAATTTGCATAAAGTGGAGTATGAAGGTTTTCACATTCTTTGTACTTCATGTGGTTGTTACGGTCACGTTTCTCGAAACTGTAGCAGGGATCAACAACCACCAAGCATGGATGTAGCTGCCAAGGAACACCAGGTTGAAGGGACTCAAGATGGCAACTCCCATGATACATCTATGAATATTGGACGACAAGAAGGACCATTACAAACTTATTCAGCAGTCTTGAATGAGGCGTTTAATGAGGTAACTAATGCTGAGGTGCATGAGGATTGGCTCATGGTGACAGGGAAGAAGAAAAATACGAAAGCTGGCAAATATTCTCTCATAAAATCTGGTCCCTTTATTCTGGAAAATTCAAACCATTATGGAGCCTTGACCACCGAAAAAAGGGAGGCTTTTACTGCCACTACTTTGGTTTACCCAAGGGCTTTAAAGGAGGTTAATGATATGCCCATGGAGAAGGTTATGGGGAATAAAAAACGACCTAGGGCCCATGCACGTTCAATGAAAACAGCTGACGCATTCAAAGGAGTCATTCATGGGTCTCACGTTTTGCCCAAGGAAGTTAATGAGTTGCCAATTATTTCGGAAGTTAATGCAGGTTTGCACTTTAATGATAAAGGAAGGGAGTTACTACCACCTAAAAACATGGAAAAGGTATCTAGGGCTTCTCCTGATGGGTTTTCCAACCTGGACAACAACTCTCTAGGTGTTAATGAGGACTTTCAGTTGGCTAGCACGGGGTCCACTTCGGCCATCAACTCGGGAAAGCAACATGTGCATGGTGGTTCTATGTGGGTTGACGAGCCTCCGGACAGATCCAATACTTTAATTCAACGTGAGGATCCTAGGGTTGACGAGTGTTCTATCTTAAGTGAAAACAATGGGTTATTGGCAAGGACATTGAAGCCGAATGATGTGAAGAACAGTGAGGAGCCTATGCTCTTGGCTCAAGTTCAAGAGGATGGAAATATTTCCATGGATTTCCACTAGTTGGGTGCTTGGGCTTGGCTTTTCTCTACAATAATTTTTTTATGATAGAATTTCAAGAATTTATAATCTTATAGTGGAATATTCGTGGAGCCGTTAATAACGATGGTCGTCGTCATGTTAGGAATTTAGTGAGGAAATACAAACCCTCACTTATTTTATTATTAGAGACTCATTGCTAGTTCACTATGGCTAAGGACTTTTGGAAATCCTTGGGCTACATGGATTGTGGTATTGTTGAAGCGGTGGGACATGCTGGTGGTATTTGGGTTCTTTTGGAAGTTGGGTGTGATGTTGGTTTCCGAGTGGTGGATCGCTGTTCTCAAGCCATCTCCTTAAAATTACATTGTGGTACGAAAGAATGGATTTGCACTGCTGTTTATGCCAGTCCATCTTTCCTAGATCGTGAGATATTGTGGGACCATTTGGTGTCCATGAGAGGTTTAGTGACTTTACCTTGGCTTATTATGGGGGACTTCAATGAAATTTTCCTTCCGTCTGAAGTTACAGGAGGTTGTTTTCATCACAACGGGGCTGCTAGATTTTCTCATGTTCTAGATCTTTGTGGCATTTTGGATTTGGGAGTTGTTGGGAGCAAGTACACCTGGTTTCGTAGGGAGGTTAATGGACACAATATTTCGAAGAGGCTTGATATAGGTTTGTCTAATTGCTATTGGCGCACTTCCTTTCCGGAGGGATATGTTGAGAATCTCACTAGACTCCATTCTGCCCTATCCTGGTTAGATGTGATGGTTATGTGGAGGATTTCCACAGTAGACCTTTTCGGTTCCAAGCAGCCTGGACGACTCACGAGGACTTTTATAGCGTCGTGCAGGAAGCCTGGTCCCAAAGAGGGTCAGGGGTTGTTGATGGGCTATCCAAGGTTAAGGATGGTGCTATCATATTTAATAAGGAGGCCTTCAGTAATATTTTCCATAGGAAACAACATGTTGAGGCTAGAATTAATGGTATCAAGAGGAGGCTTGAGGTGTCTGATGACCTGGATCTGATTAGATTGGAAGTCCAATTGCGGCATGAGTACAACAAAATTCTGAGACAAGAGGAGTTGTTGTGGTTCCAGAAATCGAGGGAGCAGTGGGTAAAGTTTGGGGATCGTAATACTAAGTTTTTCCACACTCAGACCATTATTCGGCGTAAAAGAAATAAGATTCATGGTCTCTTCTTTGATGATGGTGTTTGGTATACGGATCCTGAGTTGCTGCGAAATGAAGCCAAGAGGTATTTCCAGAAACTTTTTTGTGATGTTGCTCCTGTTTGTCTTGATCAGTGTGTGGTGGATACTCCAGTGCTTTCTAGTGGTGGGGTGGATAGTCTAACTGCTCCAATCACTAAGGAAGAAGTCACTAAAGCATTCATGGGTATGCACTCTTTTAAGGCGCCTGGTCCTGATGGTTTCCATCCGATCTTCTTCAAGAAGTATTGGCCTGTGGTTGGTAACGAAATTTGGGGGTTGGTTTCTGATGCTTTCAGGTTTGGTTGGTCTGATTCTTGCCTGTTAGAGACACTTATTGTTTTGATTCCTAAGGTTGATGCCCCTACTCCTTTAAAGGATCTTCGTGCGATAAGTCTTTGCAATATGGTGTACAAGATTATTACTAAGGTTTTGGTTAATAGATTGAGACCTTTCTTGGATGAGTTAATTGACCCGCTTTAGAGCAGTTTCATTCCTAGGCGAGGTACTTCGGATAATATTATTCTAGCTCAGGAAGTTATGCATTATCTTCACAAGACTAAGGCAAAGAAAGGGGTGATGGCCTTTAAGGTGGATCTGGAGAAGGCCTATGACCGGGTGAATTGGGATTTTCTTCAGCAAACTCTCCTTCATTTTGGCTTCCCTAGCATTACCGTCCAGCTCATTATGTGGTGTGTTACTTCTGGAGAGGTGTCTCTCTTGTGGAATGGCTCAAAGTTGGATGGTTTTAAACCTAGTAGAGGTCTTCGGCAAGGTGATCCAATGTCCCCTTATCTTTTTATCCTGTGTATGGAGCGCCTAGCCTTACTAATTAATGAAAAAGTGAACCTTGGTTTGTGGCATCCTATTAAGCTCTCAAGGGGAGGTCCTCCTATTTCTCACCTACTGTTTGCAGATGATGTTCTCCTTCTTTGCAAAGCGACGAAATCCCAAGTTAGGTTAATTTCTTCTACTCTTAAGGAATTTTGCCTTGCTTCTAGGTTGAGGGTTAATGAGGCCAAATCCAAATTCACGTGTTTGAAAGGTGTTTCAAACCAGTTGAAGAATAGTTTTATGGGAACCAGTTCTATGCGTGTGGTTAGCAACCTTGGGAACTACCTTGGTATTCCTCTGGTTCAAGGTAAGGTTAGTAGAGTAATCTTTAATCATATTTTAGAAAAGATCTAGAGATGCATGTCAACTTGGAAGGCGAATGTGCTTAATAAAGCAGGGAGATTGTGTCTGGCCAAGTCTGTTCTTTCTTCCATTCCGGTTTATACCATGCAGGTGATGTGGCTCCCTTAGAGTGTTTGTTCTGACATTGATAGAATGACTAGGAATTTCCTATGGGGTGGTGATGTTAAAAAGTGGAATCTTAATCTAGTTAGGTGGGACACGATCACTCGACATAGAAGGGATGATGGCCTGGGTGTAAGAGACTCTCGGTCTACTAACATTTCTCTGCTGGGTAAGATGAGCTGGAATCTTACTAGATGCACTGAAAAGTTGTGGTGCAGGGTCTTTTCTGATAAATACTTGGGCACAAACTCTTTGGTGTTTGCTCAACCAAAATCCTCTACTTCTGTTGTGTGGAAAGGTATCACGAAGTCCTACAACATCCCTAAAGATGGTTTCAAAATGCATTTGGGTAGTGGAGTCCAGTCACTTTGGTATGATAATTGGATGGGTTGTGGTAAGCTTTATAATGTTGTTCCTTATGTTCATATTTCAGATACTCAACTTCAGGTGAAAGATATTTGGATGGATGGATAATGAGACTTTAGTAGTCTGTAGACTATGATTCCTTCTGAGGATGAGGGGTGGATTTGGGGTGGGCATGCTTCTGGTGTGTACTCAGCAAGTTTAGGTTATTGTTGGCTTAGATCAAGCATTACTAATGATGGTTATTGTGATAAGGTGTGGCGTTGGGTTTGGCGCATTCGTGTACCGGAGAAGGTCAGATTTATGTGTTGGCTTGGTCTCCATGACGCTTTGCCATCCAATGAACTTCGGTTTAAAAGGAATTTAGCTTCAAGTTCACTTTGCCAGAGATGTCATGGCGGAGTGGAGACTCTCTTGCATATTCTTAGGGATTGTAGGGATTCAACTATGGTTTGGGATAGGCTTGGCTTGTCTATACCTTCATTCTGGAGAAGCCCTTCCTTCAAGGATTGGATTATGGAGAATTATAATCATCATTGTGGGCTTTTGTTCTTGGCAGGTGTGTGGTGGACTTGGAGATGACGTAATGAGTCTTATCTTGGCTCTAATAATTGGGATGTTAATTTTGTTGCGCGATGCATTCACCACGACTTCCTTGATTGGCAAAGTATTGGACAAAACATTCAGCATGATGGGATCGTGGATGACAACACGTCTGTGGTTCAGTGGTCTTGTCCTGATATTGGCCAAGTAAAGGTTAATGTGGATAGGAGTTATATTCCTAGTAGTAACGCTATGGGTGCAGGTGGTGTGATCAGTGATCATGATGGGAGGTGGTTGACAGGGTTTTCAGCAAATTGTGGAGGAAGCTCCCCAATGTTAGCTGAGCCTGTGGCTATTGATCAAGGCCTTTCTTTGGCTTGGGACAAGGGTTTCCGGAATATCATTCTGGAAACCGACTGTCTGGAAGCGGTTCAGATCATTCCAGTGGGTGTGCAAATTTGTCTGCATAATATTTTGGATGTGGTTACAAAGATTCGTCACTAGAAGTCCTTGGATTGGGTCGTGGCTATCAAGCATATGCCCCGTGAAGTGAACAAAGTGGCAGATACCCTGGCCAAGATTGGCTCACATTCGTCTACTACTTTCATGGTGTGGACCACAGCTCCGCTTGAGTGTCATCTTCATCTTGCTTTAGATTGTTGCTCGTTGCTGTAGTTTGCTTTTCCTTTTCCAATGTACCAAAAAAAAAGGGTAACCTTATACTATATAAGTTTCATTTTGATCGGGAAATGAGTGGCGACTGGGTTTAGGAAAAAAATGGTATTTTGATCTTTGGTTAATTGAAACAGTTCTCTACTAACTTGTGTTATGTTTGAAATTTTTGGAGACGTTTATTTTGTCTCAATTTACAAGGACTAAGTTAGTGTAGAATTTTTTTTGAAGGGACCAAAATGATTCTTTTTCAGTAAACCTATATTAGCTTGAGGAGCATATGTTTTTTTTGGTACAAAAAAAACTTGGAGTAGAAGGTGAGGACACTCAAACATTGATGCAATAATTTTAAGTGAGATAAATACTTGGAGCTCAACCTCTTAACTAGGAAAATACTCATATAAAAGTATTTATAAATTACCTATCACTAATATCCTCATATATATTCTGGTACAATTAATATTTAAGTTAAGAATTATTTTATAAATAATGTTAACATTGATTTTAATTTCATTGGTCATCTATATAATAGTTGAAAATACACTAAAGAATGATTTCATTATCCAAACTCCAAGTGACAAAAGAGGAATTGTAATTTTTTAGTAACGGACCCTTAACTATTTAACAATTTTTTTTAATTATAACGTATTAATTTATTTATTTTTGCATATCAACAAATTATGCATTACCATATTACTAAAGTTATGTGAATCTAACAAGGATTTGGAAAAAGATAATTTTTCCTATATTACAATATAAAGGTAAAATATGCATAGATGATATTTAGATAATTGAATATGCATAATTTCTATATCCTTATTATATTCTTACTACTATATAAATGCAAAATATGTTAAAGAACATTAAGGTAATTAGAAATATATTATTTCATTCAATTGCATTTATGTGTCATCATATAACTCAAAAAATTATTCATTACATTTTTTTATAAATAAGTAGTATGATACCCGTGCATTTGCATGTGTTGATGTGTTTTATTGGTGGTAGAAATTTAAAGAATTAAATTTCAAAGTTGTATAATAAAAGAGAAAGAAAATATTATTATGTTGTAATATTGTGTAAATAATTAACATATTTTATGATAAATATCATGGAGTATAACCTTAGCTTTGTTAGTTTGTATTTAAACTTATAAAGTTGAAATAAATGACACATTAAAGTTTAGGAAAAAATAATAATAATGTAGTATACGATCTTAAAGTAAAAGTAAAATACATGTTATAGGTTTTGGAAAAATTTCTTATAAACAACATTTGTTATTGACATTAGAGTTTTACCATCATTATCATGTATTAATATCTTCCATCTTTTTTTTACTTTGTACACTTTAAATTGCCATATATAATTGCATGAAACTATATTTTTACTTCTTTTTTACTTCACTTATACCTTGACTTAATGTCTCACAATATTGAATTGCCTGGAAACTATATTTGAAAAAAGTAGAATCAAGGTTATAATTCTACATTCAAATGTTAATTTTATAAATATTTGTTCGTAAATAAATAGTATATGCTTCTGAACTTATATATGTTTGAAATTTATTCATTTATCAACAATTTTGAGCCACACCATGAATTACAAAAGGATGATGGATATTTACTTAACTAAGAATAAAATAGTAATGTAAATAAGCCATAGAAATAGAGGATATTTAATTTGATTAACACATGCAAGTTTTAAAAATTATTATGACTTTGTGATTCTTTGATTCTTGCATGTGTTAGAATAATAATCACGGATGCATCTATTCATCTATTATTGAAGTGGTTGATATATTTCGTTGCACGACTTTCCCAAAGAGTACAACTAATGACATCAACGTTGCTTAATTTTTAAAAATTAAGTTAGAAAAATTAGAAACATTTATATAAATAAATAAAGCAACATTATTGATAACAATATAGAAAAACACCTAAGATCCTTCATGTTGAAGCTGACTTTTTTTAAGTTTGTCTTAGTCTCGGAGAATATTAGTTCATCAACAACTCCGATAATATTTATTTGAGTTAATAAAAAAGTATTATCAATGTTGCATATAATTAAAGTAATTTTTGAGTTAAAAGGTTTTGACTGAACTAAAATGAAAGAAGTATTTTGATCTAACCTACTAACAAATCAGTGCGAAAATTCCCAGCTAGTATGTCCTCAAATTTTTTGAAACAATATTCACATACTGAAATATCAGGAATGTCTTTCTCTTTAAGTGTTGTACCAATAATAAAATATCATTATGCACAATATTAAAATTGTCCATGACATAAGTCTCATGCTCTTTCAATTTATGACTCCACTAATTGAATTCATCTTTCCTAACATTAACTTGTATCTTACTACCCTACAATACATAAAACAATATAATATTATAAATGAAAATTGTATGAATTAAATGTGTTATTTAAAATCATATAAATTGCAACCTCACCGTCCAAAGATCAAAATTGGTGGCATTTGAACATACCAAAGATCAAAATTGTAACACCGTGAATTTTATGTGTATGTTTTATTAATTATTTATTTTAAAATGATTAATTTTATAAATTAATCGATATTGAATTAGACTAAACCGTAGTTGAGTGTTAGTATCGTTTTGTGATTTCCTATTTTGTGGTAAATGTTCATAATTTTATGTGATGGAAAGTTTTTGAGCTGCTGTCGGGCCCAAATTCGCCCGAATTCGGCCCAATAACGTGTTTTTGAGTTCCGTAACTCGGAATCGAATTATGATTGCACCATTGGCTTCAAAATATGATTTCGAGTCAAGATAGACATCAAGTTTGTTCAGAATGCATTTCTAAATATTTTTCAATCCAAATTCCGTGTGTCGAAGTTCTAACCGTAAACCAAAATTGAGAGGTTTTTATTATCCGACCGGGTATTAGCCGACAATATTTGGGAATGGTTTGATCGAGAATGTGTCATCAAAAAGGTCACATCACTTTCATGTAAGAAGCTTGCTTGTTAAACAAGCAAAAGTACAATTCTCTTACACAAAATCTCCTAAATCACTCAACAAATCCTTTCACTCCACCACCATTAGACACATCACCTATGC
>NC_032026.1:10395383-10443631 GCF_001865875.1 Lupinus angustifolius | reverse complement strand
ACTATGAAATTAACACTTACTAACATTTGAGATTTTTCCTAAAAAATTAGGAGGTGTTAAGATATTCATAAAAAATTGTTTATTTATTTTAGTTGACTTACTTTAAAGTGATACGAATAACTAAAAGATGTTTAGTGTAAAATATTAAATTAAGAGTCATTCTTTCTCATGACTATGAAAATAACACTTACTAACCCTTGAGGTTTTTTCTTAAAAAATTAGGAGGTGTCAAGATGTTCATGAAAATTTGTTTTAGTAGTATACTTGAAAGAATGAGATTTACCTAAAAGTCTTGACTTTATAAACTTAAAGTGTTATGAAGTCTTAGATGGTAAAATGATTTAAAAATGTTGAATCTTGGTTAAGTGAACTTACTTCAAAATGATAAGATTTACTTAAAAAATATTGATTTAAAAGTATTGATTTTGTTTAAATTGATTTACTATAAAAATGATAAGTCTAGCTTAATGATCTTATTTTAAAAGGTTAGTTTTAGTAAAAATGTTTGACTTACAAAAAAAATAAGATTTATGAACTATCGGAAAAATGTAATGAAGTGGAAATACATGTCTAGAAAGGTTTTGTCTAAGGAAATACTTGGTATTTAAGGGTGTCTTACGACCCACCTCTCTTTCCTTGGAACTAGCCTGATGTATATCCACGGATTACGACATAATTCCGGTATAAGTTTTATTGAAAATCTTACTTTAAAAAGTGTTATTTGATTGGAAGACTTTCAATGACAAATGATGATTCAAGGATATTCAACCTTGAATCGGATGGACGAAAGCAATTAAACTCATTTTAAATCGCAAGTTTTATCTTCGCATAAAAAGTTATTTCGTAAGTATAATTATTATCGTTAGTTAACTAATTAATGTTATTTTGGTGCAATGAAGAGTTCGAGAGGAGATCGGATCAAGTAAGCTCACCTGCAAACAGAAAACCTAGCGACCCGACACACTCAGGTGAGGGAGAATACATCGTGACATAGTGGTGTCCAAATATGACACCTGGTTCTCCTAAACTATCTCAAAAGTTTGGAGTTATCTTTGTGTATTAAGAAAACCCGTACTTAATCAATTACTTTGTGTGTATGGATTTTGTACGGATAATTTCTTAAGTTGTATGATCAGGATAGCTTAAAATATCAAGTATTGTGGTGGCTATTCATGAAGGAAACCCACTTGAGAAACTAAAATGCATTGGGATCGAAAACAACGGAGAGTTTCGATCCGGTAGCCTAAAAGGGCGAGGAAAATGGTCCTGGGAACTAGACCACCTCACCTGGGCGAGGGACAAATAGAGAAGAATGGTTCCAAGTAGCACTTGGGAGAGCAACCCCTCGCCTAGGCGAGGGCCAGATAGCCTGTTTTGGGCGTTTTTGGCGCCCAGGCGACCGTACCTCGCCCGGGCAAGTCCAGACATGTATTTTGACCAGTTTTTGATGGATTTTTAGCTTGAGCGACGGTCCCCTCGCTCGAGCGAGAACCATGCAGGATATTGAGTCTGTTTTGATGAATTGGTCGCTTGAGAGACAGTCTCTCGCTTCGGCGAAAGACAAACAATATTTTTGACTGATTGCGATTGTTTGATTGCTTAGGCAATCGCCATAGCTTGGGTGTGAAGTGTATTTACCCTTGGGAAAGACCGTGACTCTGATGATTGAACCCGATGCCCAAAATTGACAAACTTATACAAGTACCTTTGTTCTTGCGCCTATTTAGGGCAAGGTTTCCGACTGTGATGTCGTGATTAGGGCGATGCCAAAAAAAAGGATTACATGATACCATGCAGCGAGATCGTCTGACCATATGAGGCTTGGCCATGTGGCCATCCAGGGTGATTCAGCGATGGTTCGTAGTGGTAGAGATGTTATTCCTCTATTTACGTGTTAACGTAAGATCGGGTTTCACAAGAAACATTCCTCTGGGAGATGTCTTAGGTTGGGCCGATGATATAAAATAATGATTAAAATATTTAATCGGCTAACCTCGATTAGTGTGCACACTCATTATGGATAATGAATTAGTGGAGAGGAAATTTACGGGAGACGAACGAGCCCGAGATGTTGATGAAAGTGCAAAGTGTCAATGATAGTACTAGCATATCTTTGCCTACATTTTGATGAAGATAATGTTCTATCAAAGCTTGAAGATGGCTCAACAATCAACATGCCTTTTGCTCATTTGGTCATATCTAGACTAGGACGTAATTTGAGTTTATAATCTAAGTAGTCTGGGATGTGTGTCGTAGTAAGTGAGTATAGGTTAGGTGAACCTAGGTGCTAGTCTCTTAAGCCATCTTAATTGTCATATCATATCCATGTGGCATATCATCTAGTTTATTGTATATTCATGCATCTATCATACATGTTATATGTGCATATTAGACATAAGATAATTAGTAGAACATGTATATATATTGTGTATAACATATGAGAAGTTTACTTTTTAAAACATATGCATAAATGTTCCAGTTAATCGATTAACGTGGTAACTTAATCGATTAACGCAACTACTTTTCTATTAAATGTGTGTTTTCTGTTTGAACTATATTCTGTGTCATTCTGTTATTTCTTTAATCGATTAACGAGAGGTCTTAATCGATTAACTAGTTTGTTATTTGTTATAACTGAAATCGGGTTTAACTGTTTTGCAACGAATGTAACCGCCCATTTTCTATGCTATAAATAGGAGGCAACATTCAGAGAACCATAACATTGCATTCTATTATATAGGACTATTTAGAGAGCAATTTGCATACTTGTTTTACTGATTTTTGCAAGAGAGATTGCATGCGTGAGAAGAGAGAAATTATGTTGTTTTGATTGCTATTATATGCTTACTGTTTTTGCATAATTCTGTATCCATTCTTATCTTGCTCACATGCTCATGCATTAGATATTATTAGAGAAAAATTATCTGTATACTGCATTTGATTAACTCATTTGAATCTTGATGGCTTAAGTGGTTAGTAAAAGGGTTAACATTTGAGTCTTTTTCATGTTATATTCCAAGCATTATTGTGCTTAAGTAAACCTTGTTGTTTAACGTGTTTTTGTGTATTCATGGATTTGTCTCTTACTGTGAGATCACCATAGAGATTGAGGCTCTTCACCAAGGCTAGGAGGTCTTGATTTGAGGATAAGAATCTTGGTTGGGGCTGTTTCACGAGAAAGGTTTTCTCAGGCGAAAGGTAGAGTCAAACCAAGGATTTAGAGGTCCTAGATTTCAAGAAAGGAACGTCCTATGTGCTTGTAATTGGATTGGTGTTTGTATCCATATTTCAATATTGTGAAGAAAGAAAATCTCCCTGAACCAAAAGGGGAGGCCTGGGTGTAGTTTGCAGTGGATCGCAAACGAACCAGGATAAAAATTCTTTGTGCATTGTTCTTTATCTTTTTATCTTCTTTAAGTTTCTTGCTATTATAAATTGAATCTGTAATTGAAATTCTGGTTATTTGTTTACTTCCATATGCTTAATAATTGTGCATAAAAATATCTCTATTATATCTGTTCAATTTTGTTTTAATTACTGTGCAAATTGCCTGTCTGATCATTTTGTTTTGTGCAATAGTTAATCGATTAAAGCTTGCTGTTAATCGATTAACTAGGCTATTTCGAGCAGTTGGGTTTTGGTTCAAGAAGCGGTGATCGATAACTGCTACACCTATTCAACCCCCCCTTCTAGGTGTTCCTAGGCCACTGATACATAACAGTTGAGAGGGACGATGATGACAGTGGTTCGTCAACAAAGTCTTGAGGGTGAGTCTAGGTGAGACGAGTCCCTTGTATTCCTGGATGAGGTATTTTGTTGGATCGGACAGTTCTCACAGTGAAAACTAGACGCTCTCTGACAACCCCTCTTTGCAATCAGGATCAATAAGAGGGATACCCAGAAAGTGTTTGATACGACGCCGTCTTGAAATGGACAGTTCTTCGGAACAGATCGATCATATATCCTTGCGAGGAAAAATTTTGGTGCGTTCAAATCGGCTTGTTATGGGACCTGTACTCTTGGTTATTTCCGAATAGTATATTGGGAGGATATTAGGTAAAGGATGGATGAAACAAGCATAACATTCATACATTGAGATTTGGACTTTGATCCTCATAATATGAGATGATAACATCATTCATCATTGTGCATTTTTATATGTTATGTATATATTGTGTTTATTATCGTGTCTTTCTGGATGTGATATTCCGTGTAATTCCATGCTGTCAATGAGTAATATTCATTAGATGTCCTACTCCTTCTTCTTTATGTTTGTCTTTGGATCACCATTTGTTCAGATGGATTGTTCTACTAGGATTCAGAGTTACCACTTCTCGATGTCCTAGGAGGGGGTATGGAGGATTGATGGAGATCGATACACCTACACAAGGCCTTGCGACTTAGATCTGTATAGGGTACTTTTTGATGTGCTGGATGTCTCAGCCTTTTGTGTAATTTCAGTTTGGGCGAATATATCTTCCGTCTTGTATTTCGTACAAATATTTTCCGTTATTAAATGAAGTATGATTCAAAGTTATATTGAGTTATATTTTTATTACCTTTAGGTAATGATGTTTTTTATTTTCCACATTGTATGTTACTTAAAGCGATGTTCCAAAAAAGAAACGAATATAATGAAATACATTTTATATGACATCATTATAAAAAATAAAAAAAATACTCATTTTTTGAGCAAAATTTTTGTAGTAATTTTTGGGGGATTACAAAAATTCTAACAACAATCTTCCATAGTTGCTTAGAGTCATTTAAATCTTTTATCATGTCAAATGGGCATGATTTTGTCATTAACCGGTTGAAAAAAATTAATTAGTTTTAAACATTTAGAGATAGTAAAAAAATAATCATATAAATAACCATATAAATATTCCATAAATTCTCATACGTTATATTAATTAAGGATGAAATCATCACTATCTTTTGATCTTCTTAATCTAGTATCTTTAATATTTTATTTATGTTATATTTTAAGAATCAAATAACCACATGTCTCTCGTGCAATGACTGCAAGTAACAAACATGTTTTTATGATTACGCCCAAACTTGACCTCCTAATAATATTAATAATTTCAGTTTAATATAAATTGTTAAGATTGTTAAATTTCTTAATTTGTTATCTTTAATATTTTGTTTATTTTATATTTCATATTATTACTATTTTAGTATTGTAATAGTAACATTGAAATATTAGAATCAATCACTAAACCTTAAATAAAATATATCCATAATGAGGGTTTCCTAAAATCAAATAATAAAAGTTAATTCAAACAAAATATAAATCAAATATGCGTTATAATGCATACAAATTTGTATATCTTATGATTGTTTTTAATAAAATAGAGGTAGAAGAATCAGTTACATGATCACTATAAAATCAAATCAAAGACATACTGTTTTTCATTAAGTCTAATAAAAATAAGACTATTATTATATTAATTTTAGATTGTGGCTCATTATGTTTTATACTATTGGATTTACATACAAATTTTTTATTTTATAATTGATCTTATGTGTACTTGTATTAATTTGTAGTTTGAAATTTACTAATAATATTTCAAATCTTTGAGTATTAATTTTAATACTATATCTTATTTTGTTATACTAAAGGAGTTCATGAGCTATTAGGATGGGATAATGTTTCTAAGTTCTTTGAAAAAATACATTAGGATATAATTTGACGTATTTTTTTTGCAGTAGTATTGATTAAATTAATTAAAGATTCTCATAATTGATTCGATATTTTTATATATTCCTAATAAAAAATACTTATATTTTTCGGTCAATATATCTACCATTGTAATCATTTAAAAAAGAATATAATAGTAGTAATTAAATATTCCACAAATTCTCATCCATTATATTATTTCAGAATGAAATTATCAGTATCATATAATGATTAATAAATTATGCTAGTAACTAATATATATTCAAAAGTTGTTACAATTTTTAATATTCTTAATGTTATCTTTACTATTCTATTTATGTTATATTTCAAGAATCTATACTAATATATAAAGCAAATACTTAAAATAACTATCATGGAGTAATTTTTGTTGTATATTTTACCCTTTATAATTTCTAACTTTATGTTTCTATAAACTTCTTATTCTATTATTATAAATTCACGGTTACTTTTCTAAACTGTTGCAGTTCTTCACCCCCTCTCCTATTTTTACTTTTTAACTACCTGGGGGCATGAGTTTCTCATTCATTACTTTTTAGCCTTTCACATTCTTCTATAATAAATTATAAAGTCAACATGACTACTCACTACTTCCCCCTTTCACATTCTTATTTTCTCATGATACTTTATCATTTCTCATTTTCTATTTTGCAGGTAGAACGTGGATATAATGCAATTTTACATTTATAGACAATATGGATGGTGTGTAGAGAATGTGACATCAACATAAGTTCCCTCCATAATTTGGATGGTATTTAGAAATGTAAGGTATGCACTTAAGATTATAACTCGCTCATCTTCTCTTAAGTTTCATGCTTAAATATTGTTATCATGGTTTTCTTCTTCACCTATCTTTGCTTACATTCTATTCGATGAAATACCAAAGTGAATTACATTATAGTGTGCATTCATGAATCCTTTTTTTATCGTATTGTATGGGTTTATAGAACAAATAATTTAACATTAATCGATATGTTGTCTCAACTCATTCAAAACATCATCTTTTTTAGTCTGCAATTAAAAAAAATCATTATCTGAATCTAGTAAAACAAAGGATAATGGACATATATGATATTTGGAATTTTTGTTTTATTTGACAATAATAAATTCTTTTTGCATACCTAACACAAATGAAAAGTGATTATTTTATTAATTTTGGCAACCATTCAAATTGACAAAAAATATTAGGCAAAAAACAATTATCATGCAAAAAAGTATATGATGAAGAAATTATACCTAATAACAGAGAAAAAATTAAGAGTATAAAAATAAAACCATACTTATGAGTTGGTTTGAGAGTTGAAGATGATAGATTTAATGAACTAAATTTGAAAAGGTGAGAAATAATATAAATTATATCTATCAACAAAGAAAAAATTAATTGAAAGTGCAAAGTGTCAAGGATAGCACTAGCAATGCTTTGCCTATGTTACGATGAAGACAAGGTTTTATTAAAGTTTGAAGATAACTCAACAATCAACATGCCTAGAGCTCATTGGTCATATCTAGACTATGATATATAAATAGAGGCATTATTCTAAGTAGTCTAGGATGTGTGCCTTAGTAAGTGAGTATAGGTGAGGTGAACCTAGGTGCAAGTCTCTCAAGCCATTTTAATTGTCATCTCACATCCATGAGACATATCATATAGTTAATTATATGTTCATGCATTAATCATACATGTTATATGTGCATATTAGGCATAATATAATTACTAAAACATGTATAGGAGTTAAGCATAACATATGAGTAGTTTGCCTTTTGAATCATGTGTTTTAATATGTTGGTTAATCGATTAACGTGGTGACTTAATCGATTAACTCAACTGTTTTCTGTTTTAATCATGTTACATTGGTTAATCGGTTAACCCCATGGCTTAATCGATTAACGTGTCTGTTTTCTGCTGTTTCAAATGCATAACTGAAAAAATCGTTTTTAGAGGCAAAATCTATTTTGTATAAATTCTAGCAAATTGCAGAAATGGCTAAGAGTGAAAAACACAGAGAAAAGAGAATTGATCATCATTGTTAGAAACTATTAGAGAGTGTTGCATTAGGAGAAAGACTATATTATGCTAAGGCTTTAAGTTTCATATTCAGCTTGCATGTTCTTTGAAAAGCTTTCTTGCATCATTCTTGTGTTTCTTCGAAAGAAAAAGAAATAGTTTTTTTTTATGATTGCATAATTTCATAAACCTCATGCATGTACATTCATATTAGACTAGGAAGTCTTGTGAGTTCTTGCTTAGGTTTTAGTCTTTGATCTTTATTGTAATATCCAAGTATTAAGTACTCATTCATAACTCAAAGCATTGTTATTCAAGCATTGGGAAAATCCTAGCTGCGGTTAAGTAAGGCGTTCTTCACAAAGACTTGGAGGTCTTGGGATAAAGAGCGATACCTTGGCTGGAGCCGAATCGAAGTAAGAAAGGTTTTCTTAGGAGGCAGTTTTGGGAAAGGTCAAACCAAGGGTGATGAAATTCTTTGGGTTCTAAGAAAGGATCGTTCGAGTCTTGTAATTGGAAGCGTGTATGTAACGTACATTATGATCTCCCAGATCAGAGGGGAGGACTGGGTGTAGTTTTACAGTGGACAGCAAAACGAACCAGGATAAAATCTTTGCGCAATCTTTTCTACCCTTTTCTCTTTTACATTTCAAGATGTTTTAATTCGAGTTTCAAGCTGATATTTTGCATGCTTATACCTTGCTATGTCCTTGTTAATATTGCATAAAAATATCTGTTGTATATCTGCTTGTGTGTTGGTTAATAATTGTGCAAGTTTCTGATCTGATCATTCTGTTTCTGTTTTGATTTAATCGATTAAGCCCACTGGTTAATCGATTAACTGGACATTTTTCAGCAAGTGTGTAAAAACCAAAAAGTGGAACTTGAGCTCCGCCACACCTATTCAACCCCCCTTCTAGGTGTATTCTTCCACTGATACCTAACATTAAAAGAGTATAAAATCATACCTTTGAGTGGGTTTGACAGTTGAAAATGGTAGATTTGTTGAATAAAATTTGAAAATGTGAGAAACAGTGTGTAGTTTGATTAGAGAGAATGTGAAGAAGTGGAGAATGTTCCATTGAAAGTAGTAAAACAAAGGATAATAGGCTTATATGATATTTTGATATTCTTAATTTATTTGACAATAATAGCCTCCTTTTGCATACCTACCACAAATGAAGAGTGTTTATTTTAGTAATTCCAGCATCCCTTCAAATTGACAAAAATAACCTTTTCTTTATACACTTGCCACAAATATAGAGTATCTAATTTAGTAATTTCAATAGCCCTTTCTTTTCTTATATAGATAGTAGATTACAACTAACCTGAATTGCTATTTTTTAAGTGAACATCAGTTTCCTTGTTTCCCAAGTTTTTTTTAATTTAAAAACATATTGGTTCGAGGACCTATTGGGACTTCCTTACCGATTTAAAATCTTCAAAACTAATTTCATGGCTATTGTAACCACATTAAAAAAATGTAGAAATTAAAGGAAAATATAATGACAAAAACTTCAATTTAACCTAAAAATAAGGGGTGAAAGTGGTGACAATTTAAACAGTGAAACTGGTGAAATCGAACCGAACAAAATCACAAAATATGGTTCAGTTTGGTTTCACGGTTCGGTAGGTTTTTTTTAAGGAATCATTTATGTTCATCTTGGTTCATGGTTTTAGAAAGTTAGGATGATCTTACATATTAGATTTTAAACACAATAAATTTATTTAAACGATCATGCCTTAATTATATACTTCACCTACAAATACAATTACGAGTGATTCAATTATTTGAATGTTCAATTCTTAAAAATAAGATTGAACAACTACATCAATAGAATATATTCAGCCGCAAATTACAATATTTATCACAACTTAATATATTTAACATTTATAATATATAGACACATTACAAAAAATAAGAAAAAGGATTGACATGCACTCTTATGTAATAATATAAAGTCATAATTCGAAATTCAAACATTGGTACATTGTTTATTAAGTGATGATATATTAGGAAGACTGAAACTTTTTACTATTAATCTTATAAAAAGTACAGGAAAATCATGTATTGAGATAGTGCACAATTTTGTTTATAGTATCATAATTAAACCCTTTAAAATTTTATTATTTTAGCTAAGAATAGTTTAATCACATTGTTTTATTTTATTTTTCAAAAAGTTATAAAAAATTATACAACTTTATTTCATAAAAAATACTAGACTATTATTAATGTGCTTCTTATCCATTGTCATTGCAACTCATTTATATTCAATGGAATTCCATTGGAAGATGATCAATGATAAGGCAAACTGCAAGTGCACAATTATATCGTCAAGTAATAAAATATCGATCCCACGAGGACTGAAAAACTCCTTTAATTATAACAATTAATTTATATTTAACTCAAATAAGGAATAAAATTGAATTCAGAACAATTGCCAAGAATAATTATGAAAATAATCAAAAGGGATTGAAATCTAATTTAGGAAGAGTTCCCAGGATAAGGGTTACCGCCTTTATACTCGCAAATCTTTGTTTTGCTCCTTTTCATGAACTTTAAGTTGTGAGGGTGAATTGCTCTTTGATATGTATCATCCTCTCTCGAGATCCGGCACATGTACTAAATTGAAGTCGCACTTACTCTCGTGGTACAATTATTGATCAAATCATTTACTTCGATATTTCTATCCAATCGCTTCGTAGCAACCCAATGTGAATTCCAGAAACCCCCGAGAATCCTAATACTACTCTCGCGAATTAGGATTCTAGTTTGAATAACTGAATGGTCGGATAGTTGGGTTCACCTCTTGGTCCTTCCCCAATGTATCTAAGATGTGTAATTTGTTGGTCATACAACTCGCACGAATAAAACACATTTTAATGATTCAAATCACAACACTCAATGAAATAGAAGTAAGAACAAATATTTATTGAATGTAAAAGGGCATAGCCCCATTCCTAGAAACAAAGGGAATTAGTCACCCATGATATAGAAGAGAATCCCAAATTCTAAATTAGAGAATTGTAATGTAAAAAAAAGTGTGAAATCCTTGAGGGAGAACTCTTATTTATCCTAATTACAAAATAAAGCCCAACAAAACAAATCTAAAATATAGGAATATAATATAACATCTATGACTTCTTTTGGTCCTTCAATTGTTCTTTGCATAGCCTCAACACTGAATTCAATCTTCTTGCACCCAATCTCTACTCTTTTTTTGCTTTAATCCATCCAAACTGCACAACATAGCTAAAAACACCCGCTCAACCCGAACAAAGAGAAATAAAAACTAAAAACAATCCTAAAGTCCTAATTATGTCCTAAAATGTAAGTTAAATACAATGCATACTTATCAATCAATTCTCATACTAGAGGATTCAATATTGTGTGAAGATGTTGACATATATCTTTAAACTATTTTTAAATAAAAAGTTATAAATTATAAAACTCAATTTTACCTCTTCCATACGAGTACTGGATAACATCCCAACCCAATTTCTAGGGGTGTAAGCAGTTCCAGTTTAAACCGCAAAATTGGTAGAACTCAACCAAACCAAACCATAAAATATGGTCGGGTTTGATTTAGTTATTTTTAAGGAACCAATCATATTCGGTTCGGTTTATGGTTTTTGAAATTTTGGAATTGTTAGAACTGAACCGCATATTAAAGAAATAGATAGAAATGATGTTATATTGTTGCTTGAATTCTTCAACTAATTTTATGGCTTAAATTATCAATTTTGTGTGAATTGTAGTGTTAGTGTTATATATGTTACTAAATTGTTATTATGTTTGTGTTATATATTATATTATATACTAAATTGTTATATATATATATGCTACTTTCCTAGTGTCTTGATGATTTGGAACATATCTTTTAACTTTCATGATACATGTATTGTTATATATGTTACTGATTTTGAATTGTAATGTTATATATGTTATTAATTTATATATATATTATTAAATTGTTATGTATGTTACTAATTGTAAAATGTATTGTCATATATGTTACTAATAGATATATAATATTAATTGTGGATTGTACTATTATATATGCGATCATTCGTTTTCTTTTTCCTTCCTAAATTAAATAATTGTTATATATATTACTAACAAGTAATTATGAGTTTCAATTTTTTTATTCATTTATTTATTATTTATATTTTCTGAAAATAATATTATTAGTGTTTTTATTTTATGGATAAACAATGTCTCTTGTAATACATTTAGAACTTTCAGTTGGTGAAGAATTTTAAAAAAAATCAGGAAAATTGTGGAACCGAACTGAACTAAACCATTCATAAGAAGTTCGGTTCCTGCAATAAAATTTGCGATTAATTAAGATTAATCAAACCATATCTTTCTGTTCAGTTTGATCACTAAATTGTACCAAAAACCGAATCAAATAGAACCTTTATACCCCTATAAATTTCATTGCCATGGTGAAATCATTTTTTACATTCAACTAGTAAGTTACTCGTCCATACGTACATGACAAAAAAAGTTTTTTTGCATGGTTAAGAATAAATATGTTACCCGGGCATTAGTATGGTTAAGAACATACATGTTACCATGTGCATTCACATCGTTAATAACATACATCTTACTTTTGCATTAACATGATTCAAACCCGCTCAAATACATAAGTAAAATAAATTACAATAATATTGTGAAACTTCCTATTGAATCAAAATCCATGTAATAATAGTAGCACAACAAACATTAAGGATATAAAATAAGTGGAGCGTTAAAAATTTAAAACACAAAAAGATCATTGATCTTCTTAAACACTACAATGTAAACAATGAAAAAAAAAATCTAAAATTGTAGGAGGGGATTTGAACTTTAAATGAATGAATAAACATATTAACAAGAATACAAAGATAAGACAAATACTACTTGTGAGATGAAAAATTTATTGAAAGATAGTTTTGTGGGAATAAAAATAAATAAATGGATTGAAAAATGAAACATTTGATTTTTAGAAAATAAACTAATAAATGATAATTTCATTCACAAATAATTACATTCAATTATTAAAAATAAATGAATAATTGTATTGAAAGAGTAAACTTATAAATACAATTTTACTATTAAAGACGTAATACAAATTTGTTATTATCTAGAAAACTAATAAATACATATTACAAATAATTTGGATTAATTTTATATATATAGGTAATAGATAGAATAGAAAAGTAGTTATAATACATGCTAAATAGTTTTAAAATAATTTGAAATGTATGAAAGATTTTTTAATAATTTTTTTTTAAAATGAGAAACTCTAGAAAATGAAATATGTTTGGGTTGGAAAAGTGTCAATTCTCGAAATATGTTTTCCACAATATTGACCATCAGTAGTGTCAATTCTCGAAATTCACACTTTGGTTGTTTGTGCCAATTCTCAAGTATCACGAAAAGAAAGAGAGAGAAGGTTGTCGGAAATGCGTCGGCGGAATATAAGGGGGAAAGAGAAGTTGAGAGGTAAACACCTTCAACTTGGTGCAAATTATAAAGACAGAATGAGACATCTATTTATAGTTTGAGGCCTCCAATGACCCTTTCACCAACAACTCTATTACCAACGACTCTATCACCAACGACTCTATTATAATGGTCGATTCTCCTCCAACGGCTCTTTAATGGCTCTTTCGTTGTTGCATGTGTGTGTTGACTTAGTCAACACACGTCCAAGCCGAAAATGCCCCAAAAAATTAAATAAATATTTCATTAAAAAGAATGTTTGGCCGCTACTTAAGGCTTATAAAGCCTTTTAACTTTCCTCCTCCAAGCCAAGTGGGACTAGTGATTTTTTTTCATTTCACTTCAAAACATCTTTCTTTCTACAAATTCCACAATCCCCCACTTGAAATTAAAAAACGATTTTCGGGAATTTTTTTGGTCTCAATAAGATTGTGCATTAACAAAGATGTCATATGACTTGAACCTTTGCATAGTGAATAAGATCCAGATTTTACTAGAGTGACTCGTAGTCTTGAACTCTATCTCCAACATCAAACCATACACAACATTTTCAAATGTGTATTATGTAAAGCTTGTGCGTTAAAGGCCATGCATGTCTATCCCAGTATAGTGAACGCTCTAGAAGTTTATGCCTCAAACTTTCATAGGAAGCGGTCCCCACTTCTACATTCACATAGGTGAGTCTATCAAGAATATTCATGTAGTCTATGTACTTCACTCCAATTAGAGTATAGATCTCATTAAGAGTTTAACTCATCCTTACATATGTTGCAAGAATCATGCTTCTCATAATTTTATAACATGTTTATTCTCATATCACTTCATGACTTCTTATTACTCACTGAACTTATTTCTTGGGATCTTCAATCAGTTAAGTCGGTTTACCATCATGAATGATCCTCGTTCTACGGGCAATAGTCCCATACTATGAGAAGTATTATAGAATTTCTCTATAGCTACTCATTTCATCAACGGATCTGCTAAGTTATTCTCAATGCGTAATAATCCACTATAACAGCTCCAGTAGAGAGTAACTCTCTAATAGTGTTGTATTTACAACGAAATTGTCTTTTCCTACCATTATAAAAGTGGTTCTCAATTTTTGTAATAGTTGCGATACAATTATAATGGATCAACACAACTGTAATCAGTTTTTCCCATAGGGGAATCTCTGAAAGTAAGCCTCTCATCCAACTTGCTTTTTCACTAGCTGTTGCTAGTGCTGTCATCTTAGTTTTCATAGTGGATTGAGCCAAAATAGTCTGTTTTTTGACTTCCAAGAAACAGCCCCACTAGTTATGCTAAATATATAGCCACTAGTTGCTTTAGAATCATCTAAAAGAGTGTTCCCATCAGCATCGCTGAATATTTCTAGGACAATTGGAAACATTTGGTAATTTAATCCAAGGTTCATTGTTTTCTTAAGGTATCTTATTACCCTTTCTATAGCATGTCAATGCTCCATACTAGGTCTACTAGTAAACCTGCATAACAATCCCACAACATAGGCAATGGCGGGTATAGTGCAATCAATGGCCTACCTAGGGATGGCAACAGGCGCGGGCGGGCGCAAGTAGTGCTTTCTCGTGCACAAACCCGCAATATTTGTGGGTACCCGTGCGGGTAGCGGGTATTTGCAGGTACCAAACGAGTTTTTAATTTTAATTATATATTTATATAATTTGTAATAATCAATATGTAAAAATAATTGTTACATGAATAATATGATATTTATATGAAAACATTTATGATTATAGTCAAATATGTGTAATTTATTATGAAATAATAATAAAGTATGTGATATATAATCTTAAAATAATAATAAATATATATAAATTTAACTAAAAACTAAATATATAAATTTGCGGGTACCCTCGAGGCGGGTATCACAAAACCCGCTCCCGCCCATAAGCTATTATTGCGGGTATTTCCACAGGTACCCATGGGTCAAATTTTTTTCCATCCCTAGCATACCGAAGGCTACCAATGATGCTAGCATACTCAGCTTGTCTTACACCTTCACCAATGTTCTTAAAAAGTTTTACACTTAGATCATATGATGTGCTAGCAGGTGTACAGTCAAAGTATTTATTTTTCTTTAAATCTTTTCCACATAGTGAGATTGATCCAAAGAAATTCCTTCTTTTCACATAGTAATTTTTATACCAAGGATTACATTTGTCTCTCCAAGGTCTTTCATATCAAAGTTGTTACACAACAATGATTTTACATTATTCACAACATGAATGTTGGAACCAAGTATGAGTAGAACGTCTACATAGAGACATATGATAGTGCAAATGTTATTTTCTGATTTGTAATAAATGCATTTGTCACTTTCATTCACCTTAAACTCATTTGAGATCATTAAGTCGTTAAACTTTTCATGTCACTGCTTAGATGTTTGCTTAAGACCATACAACGACTTATCTAACTTGCAAACCTTATTTTCTTGCTCATGTATTACAAAACCTTCAAGTTGTTCAATATAGATTTCTTCTTCCAAATCATCATTTAAGAAAGAAATCTTAATATCCATTTGATATACTAATAAATTATGTATCGCAACGAGCGAAATTAGTACTCTAATGGATGTTACTATAGTAACATGTGAAAAGGTGTCAAGAACTCTATATTCTCCCTTTTCCTGAAACCCTTAGCTACAAGGTGAGTCTTGTATTTATCCATTGTGCCATCAGCTTTCAGTTTCTTTTTTAATATCCACTCACAACCAATAGGTTTACAACCAGGAGGCAAGTGATTTAAATGTCAGGTCTTGTTAGACTCTAGAGAATTCATTTCATCATTTATGGCCTCTAGACACAAACAAACATCCAAAGAAGTCAAATCTTCTTGGAGAGTTGATGGATCTTCTTCCAATATATAGACCATATAATCAGGTTCATACTCTTTAGCAGTCCTTGTTCTCTTACTTCTTCTAGGTTCTATTTCTAACTCATCATTATTATCATTATTGCTAATTACAGGTATGTTACTAGTTGTTGTGCCCCCACTATTCCTCAATTTAAAAGGCAATTTCATTTCATTGAAGTTTGCATCGTTAGATTCAATGATCACTTTTGTGTTAATGTCATAAAACATGTACGCCTTGTTGTTTATATCATACCCAATGAACACACAATCATAGGCTCTACTTGCGAGTTTAACTCTATTGGGGTCTAGTATTCGGACATAGGCCAGACAACCCCAAGTTCTCAAATAAGACAAGTTTGAGAACTCTATTGGGGTCTATTCTCAATCATTTCATATGGGAAAATTTTACTTTTAGCCTGGGGGACTCTATTTAGCACATAGTATACAGTTAATAAAATTTCACCCCACTAAGAGAGTGCTACACCAGAACTTAACAAAATAGTTACAACTAATTCAGTTAAAATTATATTCTTTCTTTCAGCTTTACCATTTATTTCAGGAGAATATGGTGTAGCTTTTTCATGAATAGTGTCATTTAATTTATAAAAATCATTAAACATGTTCGGACGAATATACAATATTGGTTTATTAACCAAAGTATTAGTAACTAAAAGAAAGTAGAAAAACAAATATAATATAGCCTAATAGGAGCTTGTCAAATTTTATTCTTACATATACATAATTATAACTTATTTACAGAATTTTAATATCATTTCATTCCACACAAAAATGAGATGATCACTTCATTGTTGCGTGCTTAGCCTAAAAGTATCTAACGAATACTTTGAACAGAGACAAACTCTAGTTGCTAAATCAACAACTTAGTTGAATCTTTCATCCTATCAACTAATTTAACAAATTTAGAAACATAAACAATGCATTTAATAGTGTAAGAGTGCAACATGAAGAACTCAAACACAACTCTTGACAATAACAATAGTTTATGACCATCATCCCAATATAATCACAACTCTACTTGAATTAAAATAACATAAGTTATCAATTCACACAGCATGAAACATAGAGCGACAATTAGTAAAATAAGAAGTCTGGACATTTCTTTCAATTTACACAATAATCATAACAAATAAATTAAGTGAAGGAATTCATCTTTTCCTAGATGCACCAAAGTTCCTTCTTTCTCTCATATGAACATTACATAGAAAGTCTTATTTATAGTAAATAATAAAAAAGTGGCAAATTGAAACTTTTGAAACAAATCAAAATTAAGAGATCATCAAAATAATCCTTAAGAAGCAAAATATCTCAACTTAGTCCTTAACAACCTCAAATAAACATTAACAGGAACTAATGAATCACTAAAACCTCTATTGGAAAAAATAATATTATTATTTTAACCCACATTTGAGTTTTATAAGAACCAGGAATGGATCTGGGTATATAATCTAAACATATTAAAAAAATGCACCAACAGACAGCTAAAAATTGCATTAATATAAAAGAATACATAATCATCATAAACAAATTATGTGAAATTAAATTCCCAAAAAATGTGAAATGAGAAGAAAAGACATACTGGATTCTCTTTCCAGTAACATGACATTTGGGACCACTAGCCCTCTTCTTAGTGGTTTGGTAAACGAGTTTCCCACCTGGGGTTTTCACAACCATGTGCTGGTTGGATTTGGTGGCATAACTGTGATGCTTGCGATAAGTGAGACATTACACCATCTTCAAATATCAATCTCTCTCTCTTAAAGCCTTATCCGACATCACTAGGATGTCGATTTTCAGAACGTGGGCAACCTTTCTCATAATGAGGAAAAATTTCATCTTATGTTGTCAACGTTTGAAATTTGTCCTGTCAAACGGAAATGGCTTGTTCAGGTCATTGTTGTTCGGTGCAGTAATATTATCTATGAACGCTATTGTAGTAGAAACGTATTAAAATTGTTGTTACCATAACTTACAACAATTATAAATGACACGAAATAATATTTATTGGTTGAGTCACAACAAGGTCGCTCTCTTTAATACATTTAATGGCACTGCCCAAAATGTGCAAGCACACTATCAACCACGCCGTCTCCAAGATAAAACAACTCAGTTATATGTTATATGATTTCTTACTGCATTGTAAGAATCGCTCTCGAATACACCCACAATATGGTTACCTGTCTCAATTCTCGAATTCTCACAGTATGGCTACCACCAATTCTTTTTTTACAATACTGACTATCAGTGTCTCTCGAAATTCCCACTTTGGCTGCTTGTGTCAATTCTCAAGTGTCACGGAAAGAAAGAGGGAGAAGGTTGCCAGAAATGCGTCAACGATATATAAGGGGGGAGAAAGAGAAGTTGAGAGGTAAACGCCTTCAACTTGGTGCAAAATATAATGAGGGATGACGCCTCTATTTATAGCCTGAGGCCTCCAACGGCTCTCTGACGACTCTTTCACCAACAACTCTATTACCAACGGTTCTATCATAATGGTCGATATCTTCTCTAACGGCTCTTTCCTTGTTGCATGTGTGTGTTGACTTGGTCAACATACGGTCCAAGCCCAAAAGGCCCAAAAAATTAAATAAATTAATTAATAAATAGAAATAAATATTTTATTAAAAATAATGTTGGGTTGCAACTTAAGGCTTATAAAACCTTTCAACTTCCCTCCTCCAAGCAAAGTTGGACTAGTGAGTTTTTTTCATTTCACTTCAAAACATCCTTCTTTCAACAAATTCCAACAAGAGATGAGGTGCATTGCACATGATGAAAGTTTTTGGGTGGGATTCCCCCCATGAGCTTACAAATGGCAAGTAACAAAAGATAGAATATGGTGTGTTGTATTGAAAAAGAAGGGTCATATGAATTAAACAAAGTGTCACATGATACAATGGGTAAGAGTCTATAACAAAAATACAGACATGTCTTAGAGGGGGGAAAATGAATGAGAAATTGATACTTGTCATGAGGAACATTTTTTTATATAATTAAATAGACGGGGAGAATGCCCAAAATAAACAACACTAGCTGGCTATCCTAGAGAAATTTAGAAGCATATGAAAAAATTACTAGGAATAAACCGAACATAAGTACACTAAATATTTCCATTTTTTTATCAGCAATGAAAACTTTATTAATCAAGAGATAAAATATTAGGAGAACAAGTGGTCCTCATATCCACTGAATCCCTGAAATTAACAAAGAGAAAGACAAGTTGATGGATGTCTCATCCAATCAACATAAAAGTAAGAGAAGAAAAGAAAGCGTGCAATAATAAGGTTCCAGAAATGCAGAAAAATAAGCTCCACCATCTCCTTATTTGGAACCTCAAGTTCTCAAAGATAACTTTGTTCCTAATGTGCCAAATAGTCCAAATTGAGACAAACCAAAGAGTCACCCATAACTATTTTTTCTTCTTCTCCAACCATATCATGTTTTCATGAGATGCAAAGAGAGACATTAAATCATTATGAATAATAGATGTAAGACCAAAGCAAGAATAAAGCTTTTGCCAGACAAGATAAGATATTGAACAAGAAAAAAACAAGTGACTAGTAGTTTCCTCCAACTCACCACAAAGAGAAAAAATAAGGGGATCTTGCATAGATAATCCACCTCTATGAACAAGGTTCACTTTAGTTGGTACCCCATCTAAAGCAATTCTCCACACTAAGCATTTCATCTTTAATGAAACATTAGAAGCCCAAAGCCTCTTGAAGAAAACAAGGTCCTGACTTCCTTCCACATGATGCAAAGATTGGTAAGCACTCTTGACCGAGTATTGCCCACTTATGTCATGAATCCAAGTCCAAGAATCAGCAGTATGTTGTTTAGGCATAGAGTTGTGTAGGAATTGTAAGAGACCTTCATATTCTTCTTCCTCCCAAACGAACAAGTTCCTTCTCCAATGTATGATCCAAGACCAAACCTCATTACTCCAAGCACCCAAGGATTCAACAATTGCCTCTTTTTCTAAAGCCACCTGAAATAATCTTGCAAAGAAATTTTTAAGGGTATCTCTCCCCACCCATAAATCAATCCAAAATTTAATAGAAGAGCCACACCCTAAAGATCTATGAACACCATCATTTACCCAACCACAACCTATTCCCTCCTTGGACTGACTGAGATTGCCTAACTCTCTCCACCAAGAAAAACCCTTCTTCAAACACTCTAATTCACCACCCCTCCACTACTTAGAAACTCATCCCCATATCTCGATTTTAAAACTTTTACCCAAAGAGACTCCCCCTCACATAACAAATGTCATCTCCATTTACCTAAAAGAGCTAAGTTAAAAAGGAATAAATTTTTCAGCCCAAGACCACCTTCTTCTTTTAGGCCTACAAACTTTCACCCACCTCACCCAATGTATCCCTTTTCTCTCGTCACCCTTTCCCCAAAGGAAACGCCTTTGAATTTTGTCAATCATATTAATAACAGAAATTGGAGCTTTAAAGAATGAAAAGAGACAGATTGGTAGAGAACATAATACATATTTCAGAAGAGTTACCCTACCGCCAAAGGAGATGAGCTTGTGCTTCCAAAGAGAGAGTTTCTTTTTGAATGAATCAATGATAGGAAACCAAGTAGAGAGCCTTTTAGGGTTTGTACCAACATGAATTCTCAAGAACTTAAAGGGGACAGAGCCAATAGCACAATACAATTTATCAACCGCCTTCGTAACAAAATCACGACTCGAGTTAAGACCCATGAAACAACTTTTATGAAAGTTAATTTTCAGCCCAGACGCCAACTCGAAGCATTTCAGAATACTTTTAAGCATCATACTGTTATGCTCAGAATTCTCTCCAATAAGAAGGATGTCATCCGTATATTGCAGGTGAGAAATAGAAACCTCATCTTTACCAACCTTGTGCCCAGTATAAATGTTCTTCAAAACTGTAGCTCGCATGATGCCACTAAGACCTTCAGCAACTATTAGAAAAAGAAAAGATGATATAGGATCACCTTGCCTTAGTCCATGAGCCATAGTAAACTCTTTGGTAGGACTCACATTCACCAAGATAGATACAGAGTTAGAATGAAGTAAGTTTTTATTCCACACCCTCCATTTGAGACAGAAACTCAGCCTCTCCATCATATAAAGGAGAAAATCCCAGTTCACTGAGTCATACGCCTTTTCAAAATCCGCTTTAAGAATGAAGCAATCTCCTCTCTTCTTCTTCCTAGCTTGGTCAATTACCTCGTTAGTCACCACCACCCCATCTATGATGAATCTACCTTTGATGAAAGCAGATTGACATTCAGAAATAACCAAGTGAATGACCTTTTTAAGTCTAGTGGCAAGCAACTTCGAAACGATCTTTTGGATACAACCAATAAGGGAGATGGGTTTGTATTCATTAAGGCCATGTGGACAATTGTTCTTCGGGATTATAACGATAAATGACGCATTGCACCCTCTAGGAAAATTCCCAAACCTATAGAAATCCTCCACCATACTGATTATATCATCCTTAAGGCAATCCCAGTACTTTTAAAAAAAAGTAAAATTATAACCATCAGGACCAGGGCTTTTATCACCATCGCAGCTCCAAACTGCATCCTTGATCTCATCTACCTTAAATTTAGCAGTTAGGAAAACATTATTCTCTTCAGACAAACAATTGAAATCGATACCATCAAGAGAAGGTCTACCCCAATGGCTCTCATCAAACTTTGCCTCAAAGAATGATCTAATGTGAGATTTAATTCTGACTGGATCTTCAATCCACTCACCATCAATAGTCAAACCTATGATCTTCTTGAAACTCTGATTCTTATTGATGCATAAGTGAAAGAACTTAGAGTTAGAATCACCTTCACGGATCCATCTTTGTCTGGATTTTTGCAACAAAAGATTGTCCTTTTGGCATGAGAGACGCCACAATTCAGCAGTAGTCGATCGTCTAGATATGACATCTCCCTCCGATAAACTACAAGTGCTACCTTTAGCATCAAGAGAGTTAATAGCTTCCACCTTATCTTCAATTTGCCTATCCAGCAAACCGAACTGTTCTTTGTTCCAACTCTTTAAGACCACTTTAAATTTCTTTAATTTCTCCTTAAACACAAAAGAACCCCTTCCACTGATAACTAAATTATTCTACTCATCAGCAACTAACTTCCCAAAACGGTGATCTGAAAGCCAACAATTATTGGTGCGAAAAGGTGTCGGACCCCAATCTGAAACACCAATCTTGAGCATAATTGGACAATGATCTAAAAAAGTCCTCGGAAGACCCAATTGAACCATTCTGCCCCATTTAGCCAACCATCCATCATTCACAAGAAACCTGTCAATCCTGCTCATTGTCTTTCCATTGGAGTGAAACTAAGTAAACTTCTTTCCAGATAGAGGTAAATCAAACAGCTCCAGATCAAGCATAAATTGATTAAATTCCTCACAATCCCTTCTATTAACACGAAGACCAACTCCTTTTCTTTCATCTTGTTGGAGAGTTGAGTTGAAGTCACCTACTAAACACCACAAATCGCCATGATGACCCATCTTTGTGGACTTAGCTTCATCCCAAAACTTTCGCTTTCCAGCCAAGTCACAAGCACAATAGACGTTCATAATATACGAGGGCGCATGATGTGAAGCCCATTTACCTTTAACCAGAACAAAGTATGATCCACAAATGATGTCTTCAGCTAGAAAAGAATCTTTATTCCAAATACTCAGAATACCTCCGGATGGTCTTCAGTGGCAAAATCCTAAACTTTTTGTTACATGCAAAGTAAAAGCAAACGAAACAAAAGTAAGGAAACTACTCAATGGGTATTGAGAACACCCATGGAGTCAGCAAGCAGCGGCAAATAATAGTCCACAAGAGTTGAGTTCCAAATCAACTAACCAAAACCATTCGCTCCTTGCTTGGCCAAAAAGTTCACAATGTTGTTTGTTTCCCACAAAGGTTAAGTGTACAACATCACGAAGTAAGTATCATATTTTTACCTACTTAATTGTCTCCACAATTGTTTAAATATATTGAGTTAGATCTCTCCTAATCAATATGGATGTTGAAATGGAACCTTAAACCAAATTCTAATTTCTAATCATGTATCAAAAAATTCTATTTAGTCATGAGTCACACGTAATATTTTGCCTTATTTATCAAATATAACATTTCGCCTTATTAACATGTTAATAGAGGGTCATGTTGAAAAGAAAGTCCAATATCACTTACCTCATGTTAACTTGTTTATTCATTTTTAATTAGTTTTGAAATGAAACTTTAATATGATGCAACATCTTCCTACAAACTTATAAAAATATAAAACTCAACATCTTCCTTCACTATTGTGGAGTACCCCACCAAAACCAAATCTCTATGGACAAGACAACTATCATCCCATTTGATAGTCTTTATGAATATATTGAAATAAGTATAATGAAAATTACCTTTATTGGCTAAACCTTTTTATTAATTTACATCTTATCTCAATCATGGTAATACTGATTTTTTTTTACGAGTGAGCATAATCCAACTCGCCTAAAAAACCTATTACTCTCATTTTCAAATTATTTTAAAATAAAACTTTAACATGATATAATCTCTCCCCACAAAGCTAATAAAAGTGTAAAACCTGACATGTGGTTTCCTTCGCTATCACGGAGCACCCCATCAAAACCAATTCTCTACTCTGACAAGACAACTACCATCTCATTGATATTCTATGAGGAATATATTGAAAATAAGTACAGTGAAAATTTCTTTGATGACCTCAAAACCCTTTTATTAATTGACATCTTATCTCAATCATGGTAATAATGATATATTTACGGGTGAGCATAATCTAGCTTTTCTTGTAAACCTAACCCTACATGAAGGAATCAATCGGGTTATATCGTAATTAGACTTGTACATGTTTGATTTCTTTGGATAGAAACAAGTTTAAGTCTAAAAATTGACCCATTCCTAATAAAAGGTAAGGGATGAGTCTTACTCACATATACCTGATTTATGCTCACTCTTTAGGCTATTAGGAAAACCTAATATACCAAACAAAACCATACACTAAAGTGAACCAAAACAAAAAAAACCACTATATTCAAACTGACTCTTAAACCAAACCATTAATTTTAAACAGTTTGATTCAGATTTAAAACCATTTTAGAACCGGATTGAGTTTTTAAATCGATAAAATCCGTTCAATTTATAAGCTGATTTTTAAATTGATTTTGGTTCTATAAGTTTTTTAAACTATTTTTGAACCTTACCAAAAAAAACAGTTTTAAATCTTAATTAGTTGCAAAACTAGCTTAATACTTCAATCATTTCTAAATCTATTTTTAATAATATCATAAATCATTTTATTAACAAACTAGCTCTCTCAGTCACACAAAAAAACTAAACCATAAAATATAATTTGGTTTTGTTTGTTTTCATCATGATGAAAAACCAAATCATGAAGAGGCTTACACGGTAATATTTTTTGTACCTCTTTTTCAAGTACTTATATTTATTGATTGACGTAAATATAAGCACATTACGATGTTTCAAAATTAAATAAATCTAAGTTACTTGATTAATTATTGTGGTTGTTCCAACTTCGAAGTGTGGAGATTGTGAAAGCACCCCATCACAACTTCACAGGGTAACGGTGAAAGAGGATACAATAAGGCGCTGATTTTTGAAGAAAACCCACACACACCCATTCACAACCAATAATCCATTTTATATGTTCCAAAAAATTACAATATCCAAATTTAACAAAGTAATATCAAAAATTATTTTCATTTTTATAAATTTTATTTTTAATTAAGTGTCATTTTTTAATTTGATTGAAACACAAATGTGACAATGTTTCATGTTATCTCCATTTTCACATTGTACACATAAACAAGGATGACATGTCCTATAAAATTCAAACAATGATCATCTTCATTAACGGAGAGACAAATGATTGTTTTTTACTCATATCATATTTTTAATGACAAAAATGTGATTTCATAATAAACAAAAGGATAAAAATATCACTGCATATTGTCTTTTGTGGTATTTGACTCTCCACTAATAGAAACGATCTTTACTCATAAAATTCATATCCACATGTCTAAAACTAATCACATTCCAACAAATAATAAAAAACATATTATTTTCTATTTTTATATTTTTTCTTAATTAATTTACAATTTTTTATTAGATATAACAAAATGTGACACAAAATATTAGTACATGTAATTTCCATCTGTGCACACATATGTAATAATAATGAAATCATGCCAAATAATAAAATTATCTCAGTAAATTATTTTACCCTCTATCAAAAAACAATAACTTAATATAAAATTATGTTACTAAACTTACACTTCATCCTAGTCATCAATTTTATTTATATCCAATAGTTTATATCTACTTACTAATTGAAATCATTGGATTTCCTTAGAATTAATGGCTAAGATAATGAGTAAATTTCAAAAACTTACTCTTAAAGTAGGTGGATCATACTCTAATCTTATTAGCTTGTTATAGATATAGAGAAATAGTGGTATAGAAGATCTTACTTAAAATGAGTTTCTGTTTATAAGAGTAAAATCATAAGCAACAACCATTCTCTATCGGAGGAATCTTGTCTCAAAACCTTTCTTTCTACTGAATAATTAAGTTACAGTTGAACTCAACAGAAACTGAAACAGTTAAAGACCATAGGTACTGAAACGAAACAACAATAAAATCATCATCATCACTCTCTTCTTTATCTCCTTAGTTTTCCCCTTCATGGAGTCCAAAGTGTTGTCATGCGCTTCTACCTTCTTCCAGCCCCCTCAGTTATGCAAGCTGCCGCGGCGTGAGCCCACCGCCGTCTCTTACAATGCTCCTGACGGCAGGAACCTCGTACGGGTGAGGAAGTTGCCTCTGGCGCTGAAGATGGTCATCCTTCAGCCATGTCATGCCTCCGCCGCTGAGGGGAATGATTCCACCGGGTGAGGTCCCTTTCCTCCGTTCTGACTCGGTAGCTCCACCGCGTCACTGTCCTCACTAATGTATTTTCGTTTTTTTTAACAGAGAAGCAAAGGTTGCTCCGGCAGGGTTCTTCGGCAAGTACCCGGATATGGTCACCGGAGTTTTCTTCTTCACGTGGTAACTCACGTGACTGCTATTCTTACACAATAATCTGTGATCGTTTTCATTTTTGTGTTTCTTCGTTTATAACTGTCATGTGTGTACAGACTCAAAAATTGTCACTGGTTTAACTGCGTGAGACTGTGATCTCTTTTTAGAGATAAACTTATGTAGGAGACATTATATTTAAAGATATATTATGTCTTTTCCACTAAATTTTAATGATAATTATAATTTTAATGTGTTATTAATATTTTACTAGTTGTTTTCATATAGATACTCTTAACCCAAGTATTCTTCCTAATGACTGAAATTAGGTGTCTTTTTTCATGCAGGTACTTCTTGAATGTGATTTTTAACATCCTCAATAAAAAGATCTACAACTATTTCACCTATCCATAGTAAGTAACTGCAATTACCATATTTTAGTTGAAGTATAATTTTCATGTCTTAATTTGAATTGGATCCTTAAAATTAATCTCAATCTAATTAATAAGGATATAAGTGTTATTTCATTTTGTCTTTTATTTGTTTTTCATATAATTTATCTCTTTATTATTAGAGATGAGATTCCTCTAAAAAAATATGCAAGATCTCTTAAAAAATACAGCATTTTCTACTTGACTTATACGTCATATTTTAACTTTTTAAGTCTATATTATTGAATTTCTTCTGTTATTTATATTTATATAATTTTCCTTTTTCATGAAACTATATTTGAGTTTACTAATTAATTTTATTTTATTGTGGATACGTTAGATGTTTATAGTAATGAATTTTCTGAGTTAACGCGTACTAATAAGAGCAGTTATATGAGTATATGACCTACAATCTTTGACTTCCTAAAACAAAACAATATTATTTAGTAATTATTATTACTAATGTATAAAGTGAAAAAGTTTCTAATAAATTATTAACAAACTATAAGACTTCTGAAACTCATAACGAATATGGGCTTAATGAGTGGATATCAAACGATTGATCTATATGAGATAATGTGAACCCTATAAGTTAATGCATAAAGAACGGTTAGGATCCTCAAGACACCAAATTACAAATAGTTTTCATCTCTCCCTATCAGAGAGAAAATGAAGGTCTCAAAAGAATTAAGGATTTAGTTAGGAAGGTCATTATACCAAAACCCTCTCAAAAGTTATATTAAAGGAGTAGACCAGAGAACATGGATTCAGGTACGACTTTGTATCATTGTTTTATATTATGTATGAGAATCATGATATTCAAGATCCTAGGATTGATATTTCACCAACCATTAGGAATATCTAACAAATGGTATCAGAACTTTAGGTTCTGAATTTTATGGTTCTCCATTAAAGATGATTTTCTCCCAAATTTTTTTATGAACCATAACTTTTAAATTTGATGATTTTTATGCTTCCACTATTAGTAATGAAAATTGGGTATCTATGAATAATGAATATAACTTTCATTGTGTTTCTGCTTATTTCAATTATGGGTAATTTGTATTATGAATCCTTGCAACATGTGTTAAAGTATATATTCAGATTTATGCATGAATATTGCATTAAGTTTTATGACTTTATTATGCAATATGTATATTATATGTGCATTTAATGTCTTATTGTTGGATATTGACTTTTATCACTTTACAATTTTGCAATTTATTAAAGTATATATATAAGGTATATATATGTTAAGATGTGCTTTTATTTTATACATATACAATCTGAAATTCATGACCTTGTATATATTATGAATTAAAATGTACATATATACATATATAATTGTTTCCAACTTACGGTAGTTGTAATGTCTGAAATTACTAAATAAAGTTAATATATATATATAATGGTTACGTTAATGCTTAAAATTAGACATACTTTACTATGTTAGTATGTGAAAGTGTATATATATAGTGTCAATATATGTTTTAAGATATGCATCATCATATTCAATTAGAATTTTTTGATAATAATTTGCATATATCTTTTTATGCTTTTCATTCTGGATCTACTTGTATTATTTGATTAAGATTGCATCCATTTTTATGTGTTGATATGTATGTAATATATCTTTTCAAATTGGAATTATATTATTGGATTAGATTTGTTAATCATAAAAGATATCAAATCTGAAGGTTTTAATTTCAATATCATAATTTTTTTTATAATGAACCCATTGTAAGACTGAGATTACAACTAAAATGGGGGTGAATTAATTGACTAGAAATTATCACCACTTTTTCTGCAAAATGAAGAGTTAAAGTACAGCGGATAATATTATAGAAAATAAACAATAATAAATCAAAGAGGTAAGGGAGAAGAGAGTACACAGATGTTTTATATTGGTTCACCTTCTTGTCCACCGAAGGCTATGTCCAGTACTCTTGCACCACAAGAGATTTTCCATTAAATATTATGAGTTGTAATTATAATATCTCACCCCGAGATCTCTATGTACCTTACACACTCACTAATACTTATATCCTTGGAAAATACCTTTCCAAGTAACTATATCCTCTTTCTATTCACACCCTTGTGAAAGAAAGTAATTACAATGAATGAAGAATTACAATGATGGCTTGGATTGCCTTTACAAGTATGAAATATAATAACACTTGCAATTCAATCAACTATTTTGTATACTTAGTAATAATGCTCTTTAAGTTTACAAAACTTTGAAACACTTTACTTCAAGCAACTCAGAAAAATAACTTTGAAAGTTTGAGTTCAAGTTGCTAGAAGTGCAGAAAACTATTTCAGATAAGTGTATGAAAGTTGTGAGAAAAGTGTGAAAGAGTTATGAAAGAGTTGTTAAATGATTGTGAGTTCTAAGGCCTTTAAATAGGCTTTCCAATCAGTTATTGTGCCTTTATGAAAGAGTAGGAAATGTTTGGAATGAAGGCATTTCGTTTGAGATGAAAACCCTTAAGTTTCAAATCTGAAAAACTGATGTAACAACTCTCAGTAACTGATTACATCAAGTGGGTAATCGGTTACTCAAACTTTCTGTCCAACAATGAATTAAAATTCACTTAGAGTAATCGGTTACTCCAATTCAAATTTTGTTGGATAACTGATTCTCACTCATGTAATCTGTTACTCAAATTTCACTAACCTATTACATGGTATTTTGAAAAATGTTTTCATTTAAAACTTGAAGTGTTTCAATTTCTTTTAAAATATTTTGAGCATTACTACTTTGGTATATTAAAGAGTATAAGATAGAAGTACTTATTTAGACTTAGACTAATTGTCTTGAATCTTTAATATTATTGGTCTTCATAAGTAATCTTCATTTTCTTCTTTTTGGTGATGTTGGTGTCTTCATCAAAACCTTACCAAGGTCAGGAGCAAAGATCTTCTTCACACCCATATTGTTTTCCTTTTGTCTGGTAATTATTTTTAAATTAATTCATGCAATATGTTGCCAAAATAACCTTTATTGTGGAAATTGATTAAGATTATACAGGTGAGTATGAGATTATTTATGCGAATTGTGTTCGGTCCAAAGGAAGATACAATCTGGCCAAGTAATAACATATATGTGATGATAAATAAGTAACAATTATAAAGCTTTTTCATGTGAGTAATAGTCCGTCGAAAGAAAGATACAATCTGGCCAAGTAATAACATATATGTGAGTAATAAGTAACAATTAATTTCTCTGTCCAAAGACTAGAAATTGATGTTGTGCTAGGTATCTTGTGATGGGTCTATTATGTGAACATATCTTGTTTTATATATATTATCTGACTTGTTTGTTTAAATGGTTACAACATGCATGGTTTGTTGCATTGATTGGTGGTTGATTTCATTATTAATGGTTGCTATTTTTTAAGCATTGTTTCTATTTGGACTATGTGTCCTACCATGTTTAGTTATGTATAAAATGGTAATATTTTTTTTATGAAAAATTCAAAAGGATATTTTGTTTACTCAGTCTTTGTGATGAGAATGATGCAACACTACCAATAGACAATAATGGTTATACATGGATATAAATGATATATGTTTTGGATTAAATGTTGAATCAAACTCAACTAAATGGTTTTTTCTTTTAGAAAATAAAATTGTTTGACATTTTAAGTCAATCTATTAAACAAGAAGTCGCCAATGTGACATCTTTTTTTGTAAATTGTTCATAATAAATATCAAAAACTAGTGCATATAGTACTCATGTGAGTATTAATCGGTCCAAAAAATGATTATTATTTGGTCAGATTATATACACATGTGTAATGGTAAACATGTGATTATTATAAAGTTCATATGTGAATGATAAATCAGTCCAAAGAATGATTTATTATTTGACATGCATTATGATTAATGTTTGACCATTACAAACAAGAGTATCATTAGTGATTCATATAAATATCAGGCTAATTGTATGTTTGCATATTATGTGAATAGTGATCGGCCCAAAGGAAGATTACTATTTGGCCCAAATTACAAACATACTTGTAGGAATAAATATGTGATAATCATATGACTTTCTACGTGAATAATAAGTCGGTCCACCGAAATACTTATTGTTTGACATGATTGATTATCAATATTTGATTACTACATTAAGTGTACCACTTACAAGTTAATAGTTTTGTCCAAAGACTAAATATTAATGTTGTGCTAAGTAACTCGTGATGTGTTTCATCATCATTTGAATTTAAATATTAAAGTTTAATGTGACATTAATTGTAAGAATGATTGCCATTCATTTTGTTTTTTACTAGTGCTGCGAATATTTCTGCTCAAATTAAGAACATTTCATTATTGAATGGGACAAACTTTAATGTCTATAAGGAAGCCGTAGAAATTATTCACGGTTGTATGGATTTAGATCTGACAGTTCAGGTGGAGAAATTCATTTATACTATAGAAATCCTCAATGTGGTTAAAATTAAGAAATTGAAACACTCTAACCGAATGTGTCTAATTATCATGAAACACTCTATTCTAGATAGGGCTGGAAACGAGCCGAACCGAGTCGAACCAGAGTTCAGTTCGGTTCAGCTCAAAATTCGACTCGAGTTCGATACGAGTTATTTTTTTAGCTTGAGTTCGGTTTGGTTAAAGTTCGCGAACTGTTCGGCTCGGTTCGATTGGTTCATTTTGACAACTTAAATAGTTAATTAAATTTTTAAAAAAACTACAAAAAGTTTATATATATAAATATAATCATCTTTATCTATACTTCTATACTACTAATAAAGGCAAAACCCAAAATAACTTCCATGAAGTAGTTTATGTTTCCCAATTTCATATTTTATAACTTCTAATTTCATATTTATATATACAAATATTAATAAACATTAGATAACTATCATGGAGTATTTATATATATTTTTATACTAATAGAAATTAGAAAAACATAAAATAACTACCCTTGAAATATTTTATGTTTTCCTACTTTATCTTTTATAATTCCTAATTTCATGTTTATCTATACTAATCTTTTATACTAATAGATAAAGGAAAAATATAAAATAACTTTCATGGAGTAATTCTAACTTCATATTTCTAAATATTATATCTCTCTTAATATAAATTAATGCTTTATTTTTAACTATCACATCAATTCTTAAACCTCATATTTCCACACTGATGTGACTTTTTCAATGGATAAGTGAATTATATTGATTATGACATTAAATTTGAAATGTGAATAAATTATTTAGTCATAACAGTTTACTTTCATTTTTAACTTCCAGAATATATCGCATGATAGTTTTCTTAAATAATATAATATGAAGATAATGTATTCTATATAAAAAAAATAGGAATGCAGGTGACCGGCACGAAGTGCCGAAACTGTATCTAACTCGAGTTTGGTTCGTTTATCTAACGAGCTCAATTTCCAGCTCAAGTTTGACTCATTTGGCTCATGAACCAAGTTTATCGAGCTAAATAACGAATCGAGTTTTGAACGAATACCGAGTTGGTTCGGTTCATTGTCAGCCCTAATTCTAGAAGCGTTTTAGGGCTTTATTTCTGAGGGTCGGAGTGCAAGAAAGTTCCTTGAATAAATAAAACCATACTTTGCAAAAAAAATGAAAAGGCGATGACGAGTAGCCTTTTAGCTAAACTCATATCCATTAAGTATAAAGGCAAAGGGAACACAAGGGAATACATTATGGAGATGTCTAATCTCACATCAAAACTCAAGTCACTTAAGTTAAAGTTTGGTGATGACTTGCTCATCCACTTGGTTTTGATTTTGCTTCTTGCATACTTTGGGCCATTCAAAGTGAGCTATAACACTCATAAGGAAAAATTCTCTCTCAATAAGTTTATATCTCACTGTGTGCATGATAAAGAGAGGATGCAGAGAGATAAGACTGAAAATGCTCATTTGACTATGACCTCTTAGAATAAGAAAAGAAAGAACAATAAGGATATTGTGAAAGGGTTATTTGTGTTTTCCTCAGAGAATGTGGAATTGTTCTACATTACACTATGCTAGGCAAACCTAGTATGAAGAGTGTTGTTGAACGATTAAACCGAACTCTTAAGGATATGGTGAGAAGTATGATTATTCGTTCTTCTTTACTAGAGTCTCTTTGGGTGAAAGCTTTAAAGACCACAATTTACATCCTTTATAAGGTGCTAAGTAAAACGGTTAACAAAACCCCATATGAGCTTTGGAATAATAAAATACCAAGCTTAAAACACTCGCACATTTGGGGTTTTCCAGCTGAGGCGCAACCTTATAGGCCGCATGAAAGGAAACTAGACTCAAGAATTGTTAGCTGTTATTTTTTTGGCTATGTTGAACCCTCCCGGAGTTATAAATTTATGATCCCACTTCAAGACTTTTTTTTAGACGGGAAATGCAATATTTCTTGAGGAAGTTGATTTTGGGAAGGAAGAGTACATAAGGAATGTTGTCTTTGAGTAAGAACATGTCATTATTGGTGAATAAGTTCTTGTGCTTATTACCATTCAAGGAATAAATTCAGTAATAGAAGATAATGTTCAGAATACTGTCCCTAATAATATTCCAGAGCAAGACAACAATGAGGTTCTCTCTCAATTACTTATAGAACAAATTCAACAACCTCAAGAAGTAAAAGTGTCATTAAGAAGATCCACTAGAGATAGGAGAAGTGCAATTCCTGATTATTATATTGTATTTCTTCAAGAACATGAGGATGACATTGGGTTAATAGAAAATAATCCATTGTTGTCAAGCCATGAAAAGTTCTAACTCTCAAAAGTGGATCAATGCCATGAAGGATGAGATGAAGTCTATGCATGATAATGACGTTTGGGATCTTGTCGAATTACCTGAAGGTGCGAAACTTATTGGTTGCAAATAGATATTTAAAACCAAGATGGATTTGAATGGTAATATTGACAGATATAAAGCTCGTTTAGTCGTTAAAAGCTTCACTTAGAAAGAAGACATTGATTATAAAGAAACCTTCTCTCCAGTATCTTCCAAGGATTCTTTTAGAATAATATTAGCACCACTGGCTCATATTGATTTAGAGCTACATCAGATGGATGTTAAGACTGCATTTTTAAATGATGACATTAAAGAAACGATCTATATGGTACAACCAGATAACTTTGTGTCAGTTGACCCAAAGTCAATGGTATGCAAATTAAAGAAATTCATCTATGGCCTTAAACAAACTTCTCGTCAATGGAATCATAAGTTTCATCAAGTTATTACCTCGTATAGTTTTGAGGGAAATAAAGTTGATGATTGTGTATACCACATATTCGGTGGGAGTAACTTTATATTTCTGGTATTATATATCAATGATATACTGCTTGCCTACAGTAATATAGGACTATTGAATTAGACCAAGAGATTTCTGACGAAAAATTTCGGAATGAAAGATCTTGGGGAAGCTTCTTTTGTATTAGGTATTCAGATACTAAGAGATCACTCTCAAGATATCCTAAGGTTGTCACAAGAAAGCTATATAGATAAATGCCTACATAGATTTGGCATGGAAGAAAGTAAACTAGAGGATACCCGTATAACTAAGGAAGACAAGTTTAGTCTCGAACAGTGCCCCAAAAATTGACCTTGAAAGATACGAGATGCAAAATATTCATTATGCTTCTGTAGCAGGAAGTCTAATGTATGCTCAAATTTGCACATGTCCTGATATAGCGTTTGTCATGGGATTTTTGGAAAGATATTTGAGCAATCTTGTAATGCATCACTATAAAGCATTCAAACGTATTATGCGTTACTTAAAGAGAACTAAGGAGTACATGCTCACTTTTTGGATGTCTGAGAATTTAGAGATCATTGGGTACTCTGACTCTGATTTTTATGTGTCTAGACAATAGACACTCCACTTCTGGATATATGTTTATCTTGGTTGAAGGTGCTATCTCTTGGAAGTCTGTTAAACAGAGGCTCATAGCTCCTTTAACCATGGTTTCAGAGTTTATGGTTTGTTTTGAAACATCATACCATGACATATGGTTGCGGAAATTTTGTCACTGACTTACGTGTGGCTGATGGTATTAAAAGACCACCGAGAATTTATTGTGACACTAAGTTCGCAGTTCTTTACTCCAACAATAATAGGAGATCTACAAAGTCAAATTTTATTGACATCAAGTTTTTGGTTGTTAAAGAATGTGTTCAAAATAGACAAATTTTCATAGAACATATAGGGACAAATTTTATGCTAGTTGATCCACTGGCTAAAGGTTTGGTACTTAAAGTCTTTCATTAGCATATTTCTCATATGAGTATTGCTCCTTAGGATACCTTAGTTCAGTGAGAGTCTTTATGTTTTATTATTTATTTTGGACGTCATATATAGTTTTATACATAATAAAATTGATGGTTTATTGTTCTATTTTGAACTTGTGTATTGTAACCATTGTGTTATAATTAAAGACATTGGATTGATATCACTAAAGAATAAAAAATGACTAGTTGGAAATAGACATGTTTAAGATCACATTGTATGAAATTTCCATGTCACTCATCCATATTTGGTCTATGTCATTTAGTATATTGGTATGGTGATCATTGTGGTCAAGTCACGTGTGAATGTGATGAGGACCGTGATGGTTCCATGGTTGATATAAGAGTTGAACCAGATTATATTAAGGAAAAGTTTAAATATAAATAGCATACAGATGCACGCCTAAAGAATTTTTGATGTAATTGTATCAGGAAAAATATGAAGTACAAGTGAGAGATTGTTAGAAATTCATAATTTCTAATTAAGGTGGACATCATATATTTAATACAATTATATCAACTAATTATTTTAAGGTTACAAAACAAGTGATCAAATTACTGACAAATATATTTTATTATAAAACAATTACTTATATAACTGAAAGCATTAAATGATTACAAATATATTTTATTATAAACCAAGATTAGTAGCTTCAATCGTGATATATATACCAACGAGTATTGTTTAAAGTGGTGTATGATTGATTTCCATTAAGCAAAGTCTCGAATTCGAGTCTTGTAGATGGAAAAAATATTCGTTGGGAGAGTTAGTCTCACATACTTATGGATGTTCTCAGTTCGGACGTGATTACGTCCAATGCAAAAATATTTGTGGGAAATCAAAAAAAAAATCAGGATATATTCGTTGAAAAAAGTAGATGTTGTTGTTATTTGATAGAAGTTATAATAAAATTATAAAATAATATATGAGACATAAATAAAAATTGAAATTTGGTAGATGATGGAGATACTCTAACATACCCTTATCGTAAACGTCTTGGTACTCTCAAGAACACAACAATGATATCCATGGTATGGTAGTGTTTCGCTTCTGAACTTATGCTCCACAATCCAAAACAAAATGTTAAAATCTAGTTTTGATCTAATCTCCTATGGCAGTTTGTTAAGTTTGGCTTTATACTTACTAACTTCTTAAAATTAATATTTGTTGCTCCACTTAAAAATCATCATTGTTAAATGAAAGTTATAATATCATTAAGGCTAATTCTACATATAATTTGACATACCCTTTTGTAGTAAGATGAAGAATCAATTCCCCTTAGCTATGTAGGATAATCTTTAAAAATGCTATAAAAAATTTGGAAACATAATTTGAAATGTAGAGACTAATTAAGTGGCTAACTTAAAAATGTAGTAAAACTATCATTGGAAACAATTTGTCATGCTTCTTGCCCAATTTATATTTTTTTTCTCGTTACTTATAAGTTTTGAATTTGATTAACTGCGGTTGTATCTGCAGCTTCGTATCGGTGATCCATTTATTCGTGGGGGTAGTTTACTGTTTGGTGAGGTGGACCGTGGGCCTTCCTAAACGTGCTGTAAGTCAACCTTAATATTTCCCACCCCACAATCCAAAAAAAAACAATACTGGTAATTAGTTAAAGAAAATAAAATATCAGATAAATTATCTTTCTTAACCACTAAAATCATGTATGAAGAGATATTTTATTATTTATAATATTATTCTACACTTCCAATGATAAATATGTAACATGGAAGATGGAATATTTCAATTGAAAAATAGCTTATGAATGGTAAATATATGATGATTTTTGTATGGCACGTGACTATTGTTTATGTAGCCTATTGATTCCAACCTGCTGAAATTGCTGATTCCTGTGGCTATGTGTCAAGCATTAGGCCATGTGACCACCAATGTCTCATTTGCAGCTGTTGCTGTTTCTTTCACACATACCATTAAAGGTGATAATAAAACGTTTCATAATAATAGTAATAATGTGTACACGAAGATTTAGAAGGAGTACTGTAGAATGTATATATTATACTTGAAACTGTATGTAGTTATGTACTTACTGCATGTTGAGCAAAATTCTTGTTTCAGCTCTTGAGCCATTCTTCAATGCCGCTGCTTCACAATTCATACTTGGACAATCAATACCCATCACTTTATGGCTATCATTGGCTCCGGTTGTCATTGGTAACACCTCATTCATTTAAGTCATATGATTAATCTACATTCACTTTTAATACAAATGAATAACAAGTGATTTATAGATTATGTATCAAGTGATTTATAGATTATGTATCAATTTTTATAATAATAGTACATAATTATTACACTCTTTTTCTAATTTGCATAAAACTTTTTATATTTTTTTATAAACAAATATTAGTATGTTAGTATTTATAATAAGTACTTTCAACCTCCTTATCATTTCATTCATTAAATCATTCAACTTAATTAGGTTCATTGTGAAATTTTCTAAGTCATATGTGAGACAAAGATGAGGCATTTATATATCATAAGAAAATAAATAAAATTTGTACCTCAAAATTAAATTAGATGAATATGAGAATTTAAAGTAAATCATGAACGCTATCTATTATACAAAAAAATTAATTATGTAAAATAATTTAGAGTAATGTTTCAATAAAAAAAAGGTCTCTTGAAAAAATGTGAGGATGTGATATATATATATATATATATATATATATATTTATTGCTTATTTACTTATTGAGATTTGGGTCAAATATACTTTATTTTTATTTTCTAGTCACTTTCTTAATGAGTCTTGAGTGATTTCATGTTTGTCCATATTGACATATACTGATTTTAATTATGCATTAACTATGATAATATAATATAATAATTATTATAATAAATAAAATATTTAACAAATTAATAAGTGAAATGTAATAATTAATAAATGTAAGAGTAAATATGCCTCAGAATAATGATTTTTTTGTATAAAAATAAAATAAGTGAAATTATAAATTACTTATGTAAATGAAAAATTGGACCCCTCATTATGATGAACCATGTCCCGGCGCACTTATCCTACATATACTAAGGTCGACTCTAACATCTTATGACTTCATGAAACATTTTATATAAGAAATTGAAAATTGAGACTCCAAAAATACAAGTAACAAATAGGCCGAGAAATCTAGTCAGTGCAATTTGGCCTAATTTTGAATGTCATCTAATGTACAGGTGTGTCAATAGCATCTTTGAATGAGCTCTCATTCAACTGGGTTGGCTTAATAAGTGCTATGATTTCAAACATTTCCTCGACATACCGGAATATCTATGTGAAAAAAGCCATGGTTATATTATATGCTTCCATGACATTATTTATTTATCTTTGTAGTGCTTATTACTATTGCTCTTTTATGTTATTATTATTAAATAACTCTATCTGCAGATTGATATGGATAGTACCAATATCCATGCATACATTTCCATCATTGCTCTAATTGTCTCCATACCGCCAGCAATAGTTGTGAGTGAAACCTTTCTTAATATCCATAGAAAACTTGATTTGTATTGTGGATCTTATTTTACACATTATTCTTGTTCTCATTTTCAAGTCAATTAAAAAGTTTCATTCAATTAAAAATAAAAAATAGAAATTAATATTTTAATATAATTTTATAAAGTTTGATTAGTTATAAACACAAAGACAAAAAAATTATGGAACAGAGAATCCTTATCCTTATTTATGTTACCACATCTCTAATTCATTCATTAATTAATTCCACAGCTGGAAGGGCCTTCCCTGCTGAAGCATGGCTTCAATAATGCAATTGCTAAAGTAGGTTTGACCAAGTTCATCTCAGACCTCTTTTGGGTTGGGATGTTTTACCACCTCTACAACCAGGTAATTATTTAAAATTGATTTGAACTAAAGTAAAATTAGATATGGCAAAAAAAGCATTGTCTGCGGGTGTGCCTGTATAGTCTGCATTTTTTTGCGGATAGGATATATAAATTTGTCCATTTGCTCGTTTCGTCCGACCTATTTTGCACGCCAAGTTTGTGGGTATTTCCGTTGGGCATGCGGATGGCTCACAGGTGGCTCATAAACATAATTTAAGGAAAAAATAAGAAAATTTTAAATAAGTTATAATGTAATTTGATTTTTAATCCCTAAAAAAATGTAATCTAATATGATTTGTTAAACTTCATATACAATATCAAAAAAATTGTTAATTTTTTATCTTCAACTACTTTATTTAGTTTAATTTCATTTATTATATGTATTGAATATTGGCTAAAAGAAAAAGATGATGAAAAGACTTTCTTGAGCCAAGCAAAAAAGAAGTGGCTAAAGATCATCTTGAAGAAAGAGAGAATTTATAGCCAAGTAAAAAGAAGTGACTATGGTGAAACCAACATTAATGTTCTTTTTCCTTTGGCCATATAATCTTCAAAAGTTTTGACTATAAATAGGAGTGATCCATGTCATTGTAAGACACATCAAATACTTAGCTTAGTGCATATTCTCTCTTCTTGTTCTCTCATTCTAATTGTGTGAGAAATATTTGAGTGAGAGTGAAATTGGGTGTACTTGGACTTTGGAAAGTGAGTGAAACACTTGTAGTTCTCTTTTATCATAGTGAAATAATTCTTGTTGCCCTTTAGCTGTGGACGTAAGCAAATTGCCGAACCCTACATCAAATTCTCGGTGTCATTTTCTCTATTATATTTTCTCCATGGGTATTCTGCTCCAACAAACTAGTATCAGAGCTCGTAGAGCTCTTGCATGTTAAGCCATACGATCTAAAAGAAAATTCTTAGTATGTTATGTGTTCGCAGCATTGTCTGATCTTACACATCAGAAAAGAATTGTTCTTGTTACTAGAAAGGTATAATAGTGAGAAAGTGCATGTCTAGGAAAGTTTTGTCTTAGGAAAGACCTGGTATTTAAGTGTGTCTGTTAAGACCAACCTCTCTTTCCTGTAAACTTTTCTGATGTATGTTCACAGACTACGATATTGTTCCAATATACGGTTATCATGACGAGTGCTAAATTTGATTTGGAGAAAATGATTTCAACCTCTGACGATTGAAGATGAAAGCTCTACAAGTTCATCAAGGCTTGGGCAAAGCCTTGGAAGGTAGAAACAACTTACCAGAGAATCTAACCGAAGACGAGAAGGATGAAAACTTGGAAAAAGCACATAGTGCAAATTTGTTGTGCTTGGGAGATGAAGTTCTACGAGAAGTGTCAGATGAAACTAGAACTATTTCATTATAATTGAAGTTGGAAAGCTTGTACATGACAAAGTCACTCTCCAACAGGCTGCATTTGAAGAAAAGAATATATATTCTTCAAATGCACGAAGGAAAGCCCATAAAAGATCATTTGGATGAATTTAACAAAATTATTCTTGATCTAAAGAATATTGATTTTAAAATTGAAGAAGAAGACCAAGAAATTCTTCTACTATGTTCCCTTCCAATTTCTTACGAGCACTTCATCGATATCATGATGTATGGTCGAGAAGATCTAACCTTGGACAAAGTAAATGTGGCATTGCACTCGAAAGAACTGAATAAAAGAGTATCAGATTCGAGATCTGAAGGCTCGGGTGATAGTCTTCTTGCTAGAAGAAGAACAGAGAGGCGAAATCAATTTGGTGAAAGAGGGAAATCTAGGTCCAAGTCTAAATCAAAACCTAGAAAGTATAAATATTTTCATTGTCACAAGGAGGGACATATAAGAAAGAATTGTCCAGAGCGCAAAGGCAAGGAAAAGATTTATGAATATGGAGATGCAACTGTAGCAAATGGCTATGATAGTGTAGATGCTCTAATAGTCTCAGAGCACGACTCAAAAGATGAATAGATAATTGATTCTGGATGCTCATATCACATGTGTCCTATTAAGGATTGGTTTTTCACTTACCAACTCTTAGATGGGGCAAGGTCCTTTTGGGAAATAATGCTCCCTGCAAGGTCATCGACATCCGCACAATTAGAATCAAGATGTTCGACAAAATTGTAAGGACGTTGACAGATGTAAGGCATGTTCCAGAATTGAAGAAAAATCTAATTTCCTTGAGAACACTAGATTCAAAAGGTTATAGCTACAAAGGTGAAGGTGGAGCTATAAGAATATCTAAAGATGTTATGGTTCAGGCGCCATGGTTGTAATGAAAGGAAAGAAAGAGAATAGTCTCTATATGTTACAAGAAAACACAATCACGGGTGTTGATGTTGTCACCTCAACATCTGATTCTGATGTCACTAAACTATGACATCCAAGAATGGGTCATGTTAGTGAAAGAGGTCTATCCGAGTTGGCCAAAAAAGGATTACTATGCAGTCAACAAGTCGGGAAGGTAGACTTTTGTGAACATTGTGTTTTCGGAAAAAATGTCAGATAAAATTCAATGTTGCAGTTCATTGAACAAGAGGCACATTGGATTATGTATATTTTGACTTGTGGGGTCCTTCTCATGGTGGTAATAGATTCATGTTAACATTCATTGATGACTATTCAAGGAAAGTGTGGATCTTCATTTTGAAATACAAAAGTGAAGCATTTGTCAAGTTCAAACAATGGAAAACCTTGATCGAAAAGCAAACCGGGAGAAAGATCAAGAGACTGAGAATTGACAATGGTCTAGAAATATGCAGCAGAGAATTCGGAAATTTTTGCAAAGATCACGATATTATGAGACATTATACTGTGAGGCACACTCCACAACAAAATGGACTTGCAGAATGAATGAGCATAACCTTACTTGAAATGACAAGAGGTATGTTGTCAAATACTGGATTGCCAAAAGAATTTTGGGCGGAAGCTGTCAGTACAGCTTGTTACTTGATCAATAGATGTTCATCAACAACCATTGGTTTTAAAACTCCAGAAGAGATGTGGTCGGGTATTCTGGCAAATTATGAAAATTTGAGGATATTTGGTTGTCCTGCATATGCTCATAACAAAGAAGAAAAACTTGATGCAAGAGCACTGAAATGCATTTTTCTTGGATATCCTGATGGTGTGAAAGGATATAAGTTATGGTGGTGGTGGCCAGAGAAAAGAAAGTGCTTTATTAGTAGAGATGTTACTTTTAATGAAGCTGGAATGCTAAAGTCTTTATAGAGTCATCAAGTGAAATGAAGATCCTAATATCTTGGAGAATGTGGAGTTTGAGGTGGAACCAACAAAAGAAAATACATTTTATCAAGAAGAAGAAGTCCATGATGCATGTGTTGATACTGATATTTTCCAATTACAACATAATCATTTGACTAGGGACAGGCAAATGAGACATATAAAACCTCCAGAAAAGTATAGCTAAGCTGATCTGGTGTCATACGCTCTAAATGTTGTTGATGATATCAGTAATTGTGAACCACAGTCGTATGAAGAAGCTATCAACAACAAAGAAGCTTTCAAATGGATTTTTGCCTTGATAGAGGAAATTGTCTCTCTTCATAAGAATCATACTTGGGTTCTTGTGAAGTGGCCGAAGACTCAAAAGATTGTTGGATGCAAATGGGTCTTTAAGAAGAATGAAGGAATCTCTGATGTTGAAGATGCAAGATTCAAGACGCGATTAGTGGCCAAAGGTTTTACACAAAGAGAATACATTGATTTCAATGAAGTTTTTTCTCCTGTGGTAAAACATAGCCCTATTCACACCCTACTTGCAATTGTAGCTCACTTTGATCTAGAACTTGAGCAACTAGATATCAAAACGGCATTCTTGCATGGTGAGTTGGGGGAACAAATTTACATGAAACAACCTGAAGGATTTGAAGTTCAAGGGATGAAAGATCATGTTTGCTTGCTGAAGAAATCTGTATATGACCTAAAGCAATCTTCCAAGCAATGGTATCGACGATTTGACACCTTCATGCTTGAAAATAGATATTCCAGAAGTGAACATGATAGTTGCGTCTACTACAAGAAGTTTGAAAATAAGTCATTCATATATTTGCTTTTATATATTGATGACATGTTGATCGCATGTAAGAGCATGTCAGAAATTAGAAACTTGAAAGCTCAATTGAGCTCAGAGTTTGAAATGAAGGACTTAGGAGCTGGAAAGAATATTCTGGGAATGGAGATTCAGAGGAATAGAAAAGAGGGGACACTCTTTCTGTCACAAAAGAAGTACATTAAGAAAGTGTTGGAACGCTTTGACATGCATTATGCTAAACTAGTCACTACTCCATTGATGACTCATTTCAAACTTCCAAAATTACTACTCCATTGGCGACTCATTGCAAACTTTCAATGACCTTGTGTCCACAAAATGAGAATGAAAAAGGAGATGTCAAGTGTACCTTATGCTAGTGTGGTTGGCAGTCTCATGTATGACATGGTATGCACTAGACCAGATATTGCTCATGGAGTAAGTCTGGTAAGCAGATATATGGCAAATCCTGGTAAAGTTCACTGGAAGGCTGTGAAGTGGATTATGCGCTACCTGAAAGGTACCACAAATATATGGATTTTGTATGGTAAAGTCAAAGATGTTGGAAACAAGATCACTGGATATATTGACTTGGATTATGCTGGAGATCTAGATAAGCGAAGATCACTCACCGGATATGTCTTTACAATGTGTGGTTGGACTATTAGTTGGAAAGCAACACTACAATCAATTGTTGCTTTGTCTACAACTGAAGCAGAGTATATTGCATTAACAGAAGTTGCAAAGGAAGCCATTTGGGAGAAAGGTCTAATTGAAGAGTTGGGTATACAACTTGAAGAAACAACCATTTATTGTGATAGTCAAAGTGCTATACATCTGACAAAGAATTCAATGTATCATGAAAGAACTAAGCATATTGATGTTCTGATGCACTTTATCAGAGACATAGTGGAGATAGGAGTTGTTAGAGTAGAGAAAATACTCACTGCAAATAATCTGGCGGACATGATGATGAAGTCAGTTTCAACTACCAAGTTCAGACATTGTCTGGACTTGATTAATGTTCAGAATCTCTAGTGAGCATGAAGAAGAGTAGCAGGAGAATAACTATGATAGTATTTTAGCCAATGTGAAGATTTATTGAATATTAGCTAAAAGAAAAAGATGATGAAAATACTTTCTTGAACCAAACAAAAAAGAAGTGGCTAAAGATTATCTTGAAGAAAGAGAGAATTTCTAGCCAAGTAAAAAGAAGTGGCTATGATGAAACCAACATTAATATTCTTTTCCCTTTGGTCACATAATCTTCAAGAGCTTTGGTTATAAATATGAGTGGTTCATGTCATTATAAGACACACCAAATACTTAGCTTAGTGCATATTCTCTCTTCTTGTTCTCTCGTTCTAATTGTGTGAGAAATATTTGAGTGAGAGTGAAATTGGGTGTACTTGAGTTTTGGGAAATGGGTGAAACACTTGTAGTTTTCTTTTATCATAGTGAAATAATCATTGTTGCTCTTCAGCTGTGGACATAGGCAAATTGTCGAATCACGTTATATGGTGTTATTTTTTCTATTATATTTTCTCCATGGGTATTCCGTCCAACAATTTGAATTTTTTTATTTTTTTTAATTATTCAACTATGCTCGCGGATGGCCAGCAAGTTCTTTAGTCCATTTTAAAACAGACAGGGCATTAAATTTTGTCCATTAAAATAATGTGGTCATGCCCACAACCGCTTAAAATTTTGCGAGGATTCGCGGATGCAGACTAAACAGGCAGGGCGGCCCATTTTGCTATTTTTAAGTAACATAAATTGTTATAGTTCATTTATGTGTTTGAAGCACTTTTATGTGAAAGTGGTAATAAATAAATTGTTAGATTTACATTTTTGCATCAACAGATGGCCATCAATACACTGGAAAGAGTGGCACCTCTTAGTCATGCAGTTGGCAACGTACTGAAACGTGTATTTGTGATCGGATTTTCAATCATAATCTTTGGTATATATTGTTTTTTTCCATACTATTTGTGCCTGCTTGTACTTCAATTTCCATGAGAGTATATTTATTTATTGTGTTTCATTCACCCCTTGAAGGTAGAGTAATGTGTTAAAATATATTTAGATTATAGAAAATTATTTTATTTTAATTAGATTGATTTTATTTTAATTTATGTATAATTTAATTTTGTTTGGTTAGTTATTGATTTAGTTGTTATTATTTTATCGTTTATAATAATTTTTACCTATATAATAACTTGTTTGGACTCATCTAAGTTTGACCAATTTTTATTATCCTAAACTTTTAGGTTGTATCAAAGTGATTTCATCCTAAATATTTACATTATGTCAGAGTTCTTTCAATTCATCCTTTGTGACTTACCCTATCAGTATTCTCCTATTGAAGTATAGAAAAATGTAAACTCGATTAGTCATATTTCTTTGTCATGTCATCTTCTCGTTACTATTTATTCTTTTTTTCCTCAATGTCGAACATCCATGTTACATACAACAATATAGAAATCCACAAACATTTTTCTAATATATATATATATGATAATTGTACCAATGTGTTTTATTCTCAATAACGTTCATTTTGATGGTATCTTTTCTCCAAATAACAAATTATGTTAGTGGTGATTTATTTTTTTATCGACGGTTATTATAACAGTGATACTAGTGATTTCTCTTTCAATAATGATCATTTTGGAGGTGTATTGTCTCCCGATGATGGATTATATCGAATTATTTTCTCATTAGTGAGGAATATTATGTGCTGATTATACTTGCAAATTTCACATTTATAATACATTTCTAATGATTTTATGGAATCATATAATTAGTTGCTTATTTACATTTATAAATGGATAATTTGTAAGAAGTTTAAAGCTTATTAAACTTTAGCTTGAATGAGCCTCTTAGAATATATTTAGATTGATAAAACATTATCTTATATATGATTTAGTTAGTTTCATTTTTATTTGAATTTATCTATAGTTTACGTTTATCCTATTAGTTTTTATTTGAATCATTATTATCATATCATTTATAACAATTTTTGTGTATCTAATAAATTATTTAGACTAACTCATAATTTAGTTTGATTAATCTTTATCAGCATAAATTTCTGCATGAGAATCTAACATTCTCACTAACAATTCTTATGCTTCACATAGGTAACAAGCTTTCCACCCAAACTGGCATAGGAACAGCCATTGCTATTGCAGGTGTGGCAATCTACTCGGTCATCAAAACCAGGTTGGAGGAAGAGAAGCGAGTGAGTCTTTGTTTCAATTGATTTATACCACAACTGCATGCTAAATTGGTTGAAACTTAAAAGCTTTTTGGTGCATTAGCAAGGCAAATATAAACAACTCTATGATATGTATAGTTTCATTCTTCTAGCAAACAATAGTATTTTTCAATTATTTTGGCTCCTATATCCTTCCAACATTAAACAATAATTAACACACTTTTTCTTTATTGTCTTCTCAGCAAGCGAAAGCAGAATAAGAGGAGGCCTCAACTTGGATGATTTCTTGCATTATAAAGCATCTCAAATTTTCTATTTTTTTGGTTGTCAAATAAGTTCTCTCATCTATTTACTATATAACAAAAAAAACTCATATAGGGACATATGTCAATATTTTATGCAAAGTTTGCTTTTTAGGGACACATGTCAATACATCATGCAAAGTTTCCCTTCCAAAATTTCATCACCTCATACTATACAACCTTACACACATGATTAAAACTATTTTTTACTATTTGTTTAAAAATATAAACATAATGACTCACTAAATAAATAATAAATATATAACAACAAAACTCATAGGGACACATGTCAATACATTATGCAAAGTTTTCTTATTAGGGACACATGTCAATGCCTCATGCAAAGTTTCCCCTCCAAAAGTTCATCATCTCTTACTATACAACCTTACACACACGAATAAAACAATCTTTTACTATTTGTTTAAAAATATAAACATAAAAACTCCTATAGGGCCACATGTCAATATTTTATACAAAGTTTGCTTTTTAGGGACACATGTCAATACCTCATGCAAAGTTTCCCTTCCAAAATTTCATCACTTCATACTATACAACCATACACACATGATTAAAACTATTTTTTACTATTTGTTTAAAAATATAAACATAATGACTCATTAAATAAATAATAAATATATAACAACAAAACTCATAAGGACACATGTCAATACCTTATGCAAAGTTTTCTTCTTAGGGACACATGTCAATACCTCATGCAAAGTTTTCCCTCCAAAAGTTCATCATCTCTTACTATACAACCTTACACACGAATAAAACAATCTTTTACTATTTGTTTAAAAATATAAACATAATGACTCATTAAATAAATAATAAAGGAGAGACAAAATGTTGTGTACGTTTTCTCACAATTGTTCTGGTTGCAGTTTCCTTAGGGTGTCTCTTCCTTTCTCAACACATTTATCATCTTCAACTCTCAAACTCACTTACAACTATTCTTTTAATTTATGTTTCTGTTGACAGTCGGTTGATATACTTTATATTATTTTATCAAATTGTGATCAACAAATTTATCATCTTCAACTTTTAAAACCAACTCATAAGTATGATATAACTTAAATTGTGATCAACTTTTATTTTTATATTCTTTCAATTTTTTCTTCATTTGTGGTAGATATAACTTCTTCGTCATATAAATTTCACATATTTTATTTAACAAATCTATCATCTTCTACTCTCAAACTCACTCACATGTATGGAAATGAGAAGAAGATTTCTAAGAAACAATATGCCAATATTAATGAAATTAATATTCGGAGAAATATATTATCACATCACAATAGCTCATCAAATCATTCCTTATAAAAAATAAGATAAAACAATAGTAGTAAAATTAATACACAAAGATTTGAAATATTATTAGTATATTTCAAGCTATAAATTAATACAGGTACACATAAGATCAATTATAAAATCAAGAAATTGTATATAAATTGAATACTATAAAATATAATGAGTCACAATTTGAAATTAATATAATAATAGTCTTATTTTTATTAAAATTATTGAAAAACTATGTCCTTGATTTGATTTTATTGTGATGTTGTGATTATATAATTGATTCTTTTACCTCTATTTTCTTAAAAATAACCATAAGATTTACAAAGTTGTATGTATTATAACGCATATTTGTTTTATATTTTGTTTGACTTATTTTTATTCTTCAATTTTAGGCAACACTCATTATAAATATATTTTGTTTCAGATTTAGTGTTTGCTTCTAATATTACAATGTTACTTTTACAATATTAAGATAGTAATAATGATAAGTATAACATAAATAGAATATTAAAGATATTATATTAAGAAGATTAAAAATCTTAACAAATTTTGAATATATATTAATATAACATATGATAATATAACGGATGAGAATTTTCAAAATATTTAATTACTATCATTATATTATTTAATTAAAAGATAAT
>NC_032026.1:10368240-10395283 GCF_001865875.1 Lupinus angustifolius | reverse complement strand
AGACTTAATAGAAAAATATGTATAGTAAAATATTACGGTTGTATAGAAAAATATATCTTCCAAATAATAGAAATGAATCTTTAATTTATGAGTTATTTTCATACAATGATTATTAGCTAAAACATAATCAAATAAATAACATTTAATTATACTATATTTGAATGCTAAAAATATATTCAAATATTTATACATAATGAACATAATCTAAAATAAAAATAATCATTCAAGAGATATGCTAAAAAATCCTTATGACTTTATATGGTACTTATAAATGTAATCACAAAAAATATGATGCAAAAAGAAGTCTTTATATTTATAATTTTATATAGAGAATATAGAGGTGAGATATTATCCAATACAATTTGAATTTTATTTATTGAGCTTTTTAGAATCAAATACTTTCTATAATTATACTTTCCAAAAATCAATGCTTATACAAATGCATATATAAATGTTAATATTATACATATACCCTCAATAACCAATGCTAATATTGCAACTATATGAATGCAAAAAATATAACGGCTCGATATATGATTTATTGACGTTATAAAATATATGTACATTATTTGCGCATTATGCATAAATAAAGAAGCGACTCGTGCAAGTGCACGGGTACACTGCTAGTTTCATTCAGAAAACAATGACTTGATGTGATGAGGAGATATTTTTACACATTTTTATTTATTTAATTAAGAAAATTAAAGAAAATTTGGATCCTTAAATTTTTATGAGTATCATTTGTTATAATAGGAATTCAGTATTGGACTCTCCAATATTGAAGAGGAGCCCGGTCCTCCTTAACTGATACATGATGTAAATTATGTCAAAAGCATACGGGTGATAAATGAAAATGACTTGGAGAAGCAGAGATATTAGAGTAGATTAGATAGAAGATGTGCTAATAGTTATAGGTAAAAGAAAGTAAAAAAAATTATAAGTCAAAATGAAAGAATTTAGTTTAAATAATTCGTGTATAGACACAATTATGAAAGAAAAAATGTTATCAATCCATGTAGAAAACACCACCTAATAGTCATTGTAAATAAAAATTGCCTATGTGAGTACCTAAATAACCCCGACCTGACTTTGATTTTCCCTCCATGTAAACGGTGGGAAAGGGGTAATTTTGGAAACAATGCACTCCTCTTGTCTATTAGCATAATCAAGTTTATTTTATTCTTAACTTTCATATTTTTCAATGAACTTGCATGTTTTTAACATGTAATATGATTTGGTTCTTAAGTTTCTAAATTTATTTATGTTCTTAATGTTCTTTTTATGTATTATTTGAGATAAAAATATGCTTATTTGAGAATTTGGATATTCTAATTTTGTCAAGAAAAAGTTGGAGTATTTTTTAGGCTAAACTAATTAAATTTATAATTTTTCTCTAAACTTGTTTTTTTTTGTAGTTGTCAGTTAGAGGGTCCTGGTTTATATTATGAGTGAGCAAGATTCAGCCCGACCTGTCAATTCAATGACTTAGAGATAGGTCTGACCCGTCCAAATAAAAAAAGGACAGACCCGATTAAAAGGGACAAACCCATCGTAAAAAAAGGACGGGTTCAGGTTTATGTCCGAATCGCCTAGCTCGTCCGTTATAATTATATATCAAGAATAGTTGAATAAATATATATCAATATTCATTATGTTCAGTCCACATAACTCAAATACCTAAAAGCTCGCATAACATACTCACACCACTTATCATATGATCCTTATTCCTTACCCTTTTTTATTTTTTAATTCTCCTAGATAGTGAAGGACTGTTGCGACGAGAATGATGGACACTGCGACACTTAATAGTTAATTATTTATTCTTCTCCATTGTTTGTTTTTCCTATTCGAAGTTACTTATGTTTATGCTATTGCCAATGCCCAATAGCCTTCAACTCATCTTCTTCATCTTTTTTCCATTATTTTTAAGCTACCATCCAATCCATAATAGACCCTAGTCCTTTTCTTTGATAGGTAATTGCACAAATTCTAAACTTTTACTTTCACAAAATACAAAATTTAAAATATAAGTTTCAAAATAATTGGTGCCATTTATTTATAATTGATGTGACAAAGCTGTCATCTTGGCTTACTAGGTGCCTAGGTGGTTAACCATTCTTTTAAAGATCTGAGAAAAAATCTACGTTTGTCATTTTGTCCTTTTTCAATCTGAACCCGTCTCTATTTTGATTTGTCTTATTTTGAACTCGTCCCTCACACATCTCATCTTAATTAGGGACGAGTTTAGGTTCAAAAATTGATCCGATTAATATTTAGGGACGAATGTGAGACATGTTTAACCCGTCTCATGCTCACCCCTAATTTATATGATTTATTTGGAAAAATAATAGGAGAAAGAATTGGGGGAAAATGATGGGCATAAGGTGAGTATTTGCACGAATAGAGATATGTTGTCCCAAATCATATCCTAAATTTTGTCTCATACCAATAATTAAAAAATTAAACATTCATTATTATTTTTTTGTTTTTAATCCATTGTCATAGTACCCCTTTTTGTAATAAAATCAATTGTATCTTTGTTTAGCCAATTATTCAAAGCTCTTATCCCCGTTTTTTTGGTTCCATATAGTCAAAGTTTTAAACAATTCTCAACCGTATGATGTTGCTTGATCCTTGATGTACCGAATTAATATTGAATATGATTCATCTCCGGTACTGGACTCTCTAGTACTGGGAATGTAAGAGGGGACAATTTTTTAAAATTATTAATTTATAAGAAAGTAAAAATATGAACTATTGAATTTTTATTATTGTCATGTATCATAATCATACATATACAATGTCCTATCCATTAATGGAAATGAGCCACACTCATTAATATTATATCTTTACTAGCTCTATCGTCAAAATACTAATTCAAGCAAAAAGAAATATTCTTCTATCTATACATGTAACATATCTATGATACAAATTATTAGACATGAATTGTGATTGTTGTACCATAAAATAACACACATATCAACAAGATTATTAGAAGATGTAACTAATCATCTCATTAAAGTTCATTGCAAAATAGATATATGAAGCAAGTTATTCTTAATGTCTTAATCCGTACAATGTTTAATTTATCACATAACTTTAATTGATTTCATGCAAACTAACGTTTTGACATTCACAATGCATATGACCTAACATTTTTCTGTGATAATAACTTCAAAAGACAAAACACACAAAAATCAACAACTACAATCTAAAGAAAGCATGACCATGTTGATCCTACAGAAGCATGACCAATTTGTAACATATAAATTTTAAATATAAATTAGTATATAAAAATAAGACAATACAAAATAGCCACCTAACATATAGATTTTAAATATAAATTAGAAAAGGGTGTTACTCTTTAGGCCTTGTTTGAGAGTTGAATTTTGGAGAGAGGAGAGAAAGAGAAGGTTTGAGAGTTATCTCACAAGTGTATTTCATGGCTCCCAAACCTTCTTCCATTTCCATTTCTTCCCCTCCAAGATCCAACTCTCAAACTAACATTTAGTGATATTAGAGCTCTCAATTGCCTTTACTATATAACTTGTGTTAAGAGTGATACTTATTAGAAGAAATAACCACTCACCTGAGAGATTAGTTTTTTACCCATAGGGTGATGTGTTACTCTTTATTGTACAAAAAAATATAACTTTGTATACAACTATCACATTCTTTAATATTTAATTGAGTAAATTATTTTGACACATCTTTACCTCTTGAAATTTAATTTAGTTACATTCATCACCTTTATATTTTAAACATTAAATGTCATTATAATTACACTTACCTCTCATATAAGAATATATAAATTAGGTGTGCTTTATATATACTAATGTGCACAGACACTTCGTGTCTGCTAGTCAATATTGTATGGTACTTTATATTCAATTTTTATATATTTTATTTTTTAGAATTATAATGTATTTGTAGTGTTTTGTGTACTTTATATTATATTTTTTGTATTTATGATAATATTCATTTGAAGTTAAGAGATATAGTTAATTAGTGTGTTAGTGGTAGTTATTTATGGTTATATATTTTTTTATAAAAATTAAATAATGTTAAGGGCAAATCAGAAACTGAAAATTAACCATCGTGTATATACTTTCACTAAGTGAAAATTACACCATAGATATTTTTTTATATATAGTATAGAAGATAAGGATATACTTTCACTAAATCTATATATAAGGATATACTTTCACTAAATCTCAGACAATATTAGCACAATTTCTTTGTTTTATTTGATCCTACAAAGATTAGGAGCCTAATTCTCGGAAGGTCCAAACGGAAACCCAATTCATGAATTGTGGTCCAGACAACAAACGGGGCCCAGAAAACTAAAAAAAGAGAAACAACAACAAATACCAAATCCTGAAATCAACCAAAGCAAGCCTGAGTTGAAAAAGAACCAATCCCAATCAGAGTCCCCATTCATTTATTTCCTTTCTCATTCCTTTCGTGAACTAAAAACACCCATGACGTGATCACATTATCCCACCACCACAATTTATATTGGGTAACATATTGATATTAGAGTAATATCTATGAAATATTATTGTAAAAATTTATACATATTTATTATATTATCTATTTTATATTTTAATTTTTTAAAGAGTTAATAAAGATAAAATATTAGATAATATATTAATAGTTTATATTAGTATATACATTTTTCTCTCAATTAATATTAATTGATAATTGATATGAAAAGATAAAAGCAAAAAAAAGAAAGAGATAGAAAACCCCAGACTAGAATGAAGTATCTTTAAAAAAGTTTATCCATATTAATACACCCAAGAATGAGACACATTACCATTTCATTTAACCTTTTCCAAAATAAATAAATACTAAAAGAACATAACATGATAATAAAATCTAAGAGAAAATAGAAAGTGAACAAATATTTTTGGGTGTTTTTTTAACCTCAATAAGGTCCTGTTTGACAAGAACAACAAACACCGAAACTCACCCTGACACCATTCCCTTCATAAAAGGGATAATCCAAACCAAATCCATTAAAAAAAAAAAAAGAATACTGATTATTATTCTAGAACAAAATTAATTATTATGAAGGGTGGTAGATTTATAGTAGTAGCAGTCAAGAGCAACTGTTGTTGGATTATTATTATTATTCTCGTTTTTCAATTATTATTATCATCATCATTATCGTTCGTTTATTCTTTCTTTCTTGTTCTTCTTTCTTTTCAATCCCTCATTACACGCTGCTTTTCTATTTTCCCTTTCCCTCATTTATTGTTTTTATTATTATTTCATTTTTTATTTTCATCTCAGAATAATAATAACAATAGGCCTTCTTGTGCGTTTTCCATTCATTCATTGACAATCACGAATACAATTTCCTGTTCAATGAAGAGAGAGAGAAAGTTATAGAGATAGAAACAAAATCGATTCTTTGCGGCAACCCTAGTTTTTGTTTTATCATTCGCGATTTCTAGGGTTTGTGTATCAAAACCGAATTTCTGAAGAAAAGTTTCGATCTTCGATCTGTTTTTGGCCATGGAGGGTGATGATGTTTCAGAGGGAGACATTAATCACAAAAGGGGCGGCTCAGATGAGAACAGTAATGAGAATAATAATGGAAGCCATAGCAAATTTGCGAATTCCAATGAAGGACAGAGCAAACCTAAGCGCCAGATGAAAACCCCGTTTCAGCTTGAAACCCTAGAGAAAGCTTATGCCAGTAAATTCCTTTTCTTCAATTTCATGTTTCAGAATTTTTAATTTTTAATTATTCTATAATAATTTTTTAATTTGATTCATATGTTTGATTAGTGGAGACTTATCCTACGGAGAAGATTAGGTTGGAGCTGTCAGAGAAATTGGGGTTGACGGATCGGCAGTTGCAGATGTGGTTTTGCCACAGGCGGTTGAAGGATAAGAAGGATTTGGCGCCAAAAAAACCATCGCGGAATGTGGTGGAGCCTTCACCGGAGCCCTTTGCAGAAGACCTGGGGTTGGAGCCTGAGTCTGGTAATGATTATGGATCAAGGTCAGGTTCGGGTTCAAGCCCGTTTACCCCATCAGAGTTTCGGAGTGTGGTGCCCCAGACCGGTTATTATGAGTCTCCGCAGGCTGTATTGGAGCTTAGAGCAATTGCTTGTGTTGAGGGACAGTTAGGGGAGCCCTTGAGAGAAGATGGACCCATTTTAGGAGTAGAGTTTGATCCATTGCCACCAGATGCATTTGGGGCACACATAGGTATATAACCATCGAACTTGTGTTGCTATGTTCACTTACCAAGATACTATTACACTTTGATTATCGAGTTAATTGAATGGGTAGTTGCTATGATGTTAGAATGAGGTGTCAAGAACTAATTAAATTTTAGTTTTATAATAAATGTTCAATTATATATACAAGTAGCAGCAGTAAAATGCATCAAAACTCACTTGAGTACCATACCAAGGAAAAGAAGTGAAAAGACTCCTCCAAAGTGAGTTTGTTAGTTTCTCTCTAATGAAGTGAGGAGCAAGTAAGAGTGTATATGTATCTATCCATTGATTATTTGGTGGGTGGAGCTCTCTATGCACTTTATCAAATCAAATGTGGATACACGTTTACTTGAACTTTAAATACAAAATCGCTTTAGATGAGCCTGACCGTAGAAAAACATGGATGAGGGATAGAGCTAGGCATATAGAGACAGGGACAGTCCCTCCCCATAAAAAAGTTCCTTAGTATGTATTATTTATATGATTTTCTTGCCCCCTTACAAGTTCTCACACTACTCCATCTTGCATTGAAAGTTAAATAGGTGTTGACGGCAAAAAATTGTACTATTAATATGATGCTGTACCTGCCCCTCCTTCCAAAATTTTCAGTGACCTTTGATGGCTGAAAAGAAATTCATCATTTTTTGCTTGTGTTTTCTTTGCATAAAAAATACTCATGTTTACTTTTGCAGTATATATGAGATATGATATTTTGTTTTACTTTTGCAGTATATATGAGATATGATATTTTGTTTTTCATTAAAAAAACTTCAGACAATTAATAATACCAGATATTAGTCACTGTTAATTTTCCCTAGATGTGTTAAAATTTTGCCCCCACGTCCATTTTTTCCGGTTACCTAATGGCATGGGTAAGGAAGTAATGCCCAAATGAACACTGCGTTTTCTTTTATATATGTTGTATACTTAACTCTTAAATTATCTTAGCATGCCTAAATTGTTTTATCTTGCTTACATTGTTCATCTACTAGGCATCGTAAAATGTTATCGACTATAGTGGCTCGATCTCGGTCGTATAGTATGTGCTTTCCACTTCATTGATAACTTTTATATGTATAGCTTAGCCTCCCATCTCTGATACTCCTTTTTAATTAAAATTTGCTAGAGCCAGTACTATTATGGTATAACTTGTTTGTGATGGCTGTGTTATCCTTGTGTGGCTACTGACACGTCTGGTATATGTTTGGAGCAGCTGTTACAGAACAGAAGCGGCCTACTCTTGGCTATGACAGTCAAATGTATGAAAAACATGATGTCCGAACAAATAAGGTTGGTTTTCTGTATACTTTAGTAGTATAGCATCTTGCTAAGTAAAATGAACCTTGTGTTGAGCTGCATGTGTGAGGCATCTTTATCAATCATGAGCTTGGAGAGGCCTATGATGATTGAGTTTTGAGTACCTTATTTAAATGCTTGTTATTCATGTCAGTGTATCGGTAAAGCATTCCTTCAGTTCTTATGCTGACTGGGTATTCATTTTGCCAGCTTGAATCATTATTTAGAAGCTATTTTTGTAAATACTCAACTTTAATAGCATTTTGGTGTCGTTCGATCCATGTAGCAGACCCCGCCTAGTGGGATAAAGGCTTGGCTGTTGTTGTACTCAACTTTAACAGCAGCATGTTTAGATTTAGGTGTTCACCTGGAAAGTTAAGTATACCTGTGTGTTGTTTACTTTAGACTGCCTTTTGTCCTTCCATGACATGCAGATTATCTATTCAATCACTCTTTTGTCTTTTGATGCAAATAAGTACCCGTTTGTGTTTTCTTCAACAGTTTGTGGAACATGAAAACCTGATGTTGTCCTTGATTTAAATTAGTGTACTTCTGGTGATATATATGTTTACTACTAGATTGCTTTATTTGAGAGCCTGATTTTACATGTGCTTAATTCTAGGCTATGGCAAGGACATTTCATGAATATCAATATCCACCAAAACAACCTAGCATCAGGTCTGATGCTTTTGGACAATATAGCCACCAACATCATTTACATGATCCAATGGAGGGTCCTGCCCGAACTCCCTCTTTTGCACATGGAGATGAACAGGTACCTAGAATTCATGCTACCCATGGTCCTCATGTTCGTCTTCCGTCTCAACCAGACAAAGAAGTTATTACCTATCCGTCTCCTCCCCAAGAAAACAATGTTACCCCACAACGGGAATCTTTCACAAACCTGGATAGTGGCGTAACGATCACTCACTATACTGATCACCAAATCGCTGACCCAGAAAGTTCACATGCTGTATCTGATGTACAAAATTTCCATGACAATGCAATGCGAATCGAGAGGAAGCGAAAGGTATATTTGAGCTATTTGTTGTAATTTTGCTTATTCATTTTGTATGCCATTGTTCTTCAACTAATGAAAGTATGTATTATATTTTCCTTGCCAACAATGATTTTAATTTTTTAACTATATTTACATAGAGTGATGATGCCAGAAGTGCAAGGGACGTTGAAGCCCATGAGATGAGGATCCGGAAAGAGCTTGAGAAACAAGATAACCTTAGACGAAAGGTTTTATTGACATGAACACAGTTTAATTTTGCTATCATACAATTTAGAGGCGAAAGCTATTCACATTTTTTTAATTAACACCCACCCTTTTCCTCTCTCCTGTTTAGAGTGAAGAGCGAATTAGGAAAGAAATGGAGAGACAAGATCGTGAACGAAAGAAGGAAGAAGAGAGGTTGATGCGTGAGAGACAGCGAGAAGAGGAAAGAACAAAGCGTGAGCAAAAACGTGAAATTGAAAGACGGGAAAAGTATTTGCTTAAAGAAAATTTAAAAGTAAGTTTGTATCCCTAATGATTCATGCCTTCCTTTGGCTAATATTTGGACATCTTTGAATATTTATTGTATCCTTATCTCCATTTCCCCATGTTCTTTCTTGAAAGGCCGAGAAAATGAGGCAAAAAGAAGAGCTTCGGAAAGAGAAAGAAGCAGAGAGAAGGAAAGCTGCCCTTGAGAAGGCAACTGCTCGTAGACTTGCTAGGGAATCTATGGAACTTATTGAGGATGAACAGCTGGAATTGATGGAGTTGGCAGCTTCAAACAAGGGAATTTCCTCTATTATCCATCTTGATCTTCAGACTTTGCAAAACCTTGAATCATTTAGGGGTGAGAAGTTTATTCTATAGTACTTTCTGTAATTTTAGAATTGGTTTCTCTGGGTGTTCAGTTTTTATCTGGATATACTAAAAAACGGAATGAGTTTCTAGTCCTGAGTCCTTATTGTTGTGTTGTAGATTCATTGAGTGCTTTCCCACCCAAAAGTGTAAAGGTAAAAAACCCATTTGCTGTACAACCCTGGATCGACTCAGAAGAGAATGTTGGCAACCTTCTCATGGTATGTTCTCAACTTTTCATCACTTTTGCCTCCTTATTAGTTATTACATGAATAGCATACATGAGCCTTATAGTACCACAGATCAATATTTTCTACTCTGATCCTGTTGGATTTTCTCTTTTTTTTTCCTTCTCAGGGATGGGGTGAAACTATTATTATAGCATATAACAGTGATTTTACTTTTCAGTTCTTAATGATTTGGAATAGTCGGTTAATGGTTATTTGTCTGCTTGTATTTAATGTTGTTGAAGTTAACTTCGTATCTGCTAGACTGAGGTAAACATTGATATTTAGCTTGTTCTATTTTGATTTCTTATCTTATCATAGTATTGCATTAAAAAATGGTGTATGTTGCATTTATCTCTCTGCATTCTGCAATTGAAAAAGGAATTTTTATCTGTTCTTTTAATTGTATGGAGCTTTTGTTGAATCAGCTTTACTGTGTAAGTGTGGGTGCATCAGTTTCCTTTCAAAATTTTGCATTAACATTTTTATTTTCAGATTAGCTGTTTGCTAGAATTGAGGCTTCTGAATTCAATTTTGAAAGTTGTGCTGGTCTATTTCTTTCAGGCGTGGAGATTTTTTATTGCTTTTGCTGATGTTCTTGAATTATGGCCATTTACTCTTGATGAGTTCGTGCAAGCATTTCATGACTATGTGAGTCAGTTTGGCCTTTCCTAGTGTGTTTGTTTATCTTGTCAATTTAACTATTTTGTGCACCCTTTTTGCTCATTCTGGGTGTTACCATTTGACCTCAGGATTCAAGATTGTTGGGTGAGATACACATTGCTCTTCTTAAGGTTATAATAAAAGACATTGAAGATGTCTCAAGGACACCTACAGGATTAGGAATGAACCAAATTGGTACTGCTAATTCTGGAGGTGGCCATCCAGAAATTGTGGAAGGGGTATGTTCAGATTATTCCCAAATTTTATTTATTTTTTCATGGAAATAGTGGTTTTGTTTAACGGATTCTACTTCTGTACAATTTCTTTTTTATGTTAGGCATATGCATGGGGCTTTGACATACGAAATTGGCATAAGCACTTAAACCAGTTGACATGGCCAGAAATTTTCCGACAGCTGGCATTATCTGCAGGATATGGACCACAGTTGAAGAAAGGAAGTCTTACATGGCCGTGTGCAAATGATAAAGATGAGGTTCAGCCTTCTTTATTTTGCTTTATTATTTTCAGCTTTAGCTATAAAGATTATGTGTTACTCGAAAACCTCCATATTTTAGTGATTTTAAGAAAATGAAAATATGAAATACAATTAAGATATAATTTCAGATGCTGGTTTCTTGCGAGATGTCAAGTTCAGTTGAACCTTTGGATGCCTTCTGTTACTGTTGAATGTTTTGGTGAATTATTTGTTCTGCATGCATTTTAATCAACGGTCGAATAGTTTTTCTTAATTTCTTTTTGCTATTCTTTGGTGTATGTGGTTGGGAATAGCAGTAGAATTTTCAATAATTCCTTTGTCTAATTATTTTGTTTGGGATATGGATGACTTTTTTGGCTACCCTTTGGTGCTCTGCACATGGGCTTTTTAGTGATGTTTCTTTGGTAGACATGTAAAGGGATTGACCTTTTGATTAGTTTTAGGTGTTTCTTTTTGTTTTCACGCGGACGTCTTATCGTGTCTATTAATCGTCTATCTTCTCATCTAATATATTTTTTATTTATCAAGAGACAGTTTTTCTTAATTTCATTGCATTTATTGAGTGGATCAAAATGTAAATCTAGTCGCAGGGCAAAAGTATTGAGGATATCATTTCCACACTTCGTAATGGTTCAGCAGCAGAAAATGCAGTGGCAAAAATGCGGCATAGAGGTCTATTAGCACCTCGAAAATCTAGGCACCGGTTAACTCCTGGAACAGTCAAGTTTGCCGCATTTCATGTTCTCTCACTTGAGGGTAGCAAGGGACTTAATGTGCTAGAGCTTGCAGAAAAAATCCAGGTGAATTGCATCTTCATATCAGTTACTCTTTTAATTTATCAGCTTTGTTCTAACTTATGTCTGTGCGCTTATCAGAAATCTGGTCTTCGAGACCTGACGACTAGCAAGACACCTGAGGCATCAATTTCTGTTGCTTTGACAAGAGATACTAAACTCTTTGAAAGAGTAGCTCCATCAACATATCGTGTGCGTTCTACCTTTAGAAAGGATCCTGTTCATGCTGAGTCCATTCTTTCAGAAGCAAGAAAGAAAATTCAGATATTTGAAAATGGGTTTGTCGCTGGTGAAGGTGCTGATGATGTTGAAAGAGAAGAAGATTCAGAAAGTGATGAAGTTGATGAGGACCCTGAAGTTGATGATTTGGTAAATCCTGCAAGCGCTAAGAGAACATCTGATCAAAGTGCTGATTTCTCATCTAATGGAAATGAAAATTTGGGTCATAATGTAGAACTTATTCAAGATGAGTTTCATAAGGACCTGCCTTGTTTTCCAGAGAGTGTTTCCAGGAATGCTGATTGTCCAGTTGCTGTTGTGGGACAACCTGCTGCTTTTGAGGATCTGAATGCTGGAAATGTTGAAGAAAATACGGAAATTGATGAAAGCAAGTGTGGAGAGTCATGGGTTCAAGGTCTCACAGAAGGAGAATATTCTGATCTCTGTGTCGAGGAGCGTCTAAATGCTCTTGTTGTACTGGTTGGTATGGCAAATGAAGGAAATTCAATCCGTGTTGTTCTTGAGGTAAATTTTATTCTGTATATATATTCAGGTTGATTTTTGTATTTATTTTATGAAATTGACATGACGTCTTTCAGGACCGTTTGGAAGCAGCAAATGCTTTGAAAAAGCAAATGTGGGCAGAAGCTCAGATAGATAAAGTTCGCTCGAAAGATGATTATCATAGTAAATCAGATTTTCCATCAATCAATGGGAATACAGTTGAAACTCAATTCACATGTCCTGCTGTGGAGGGCAACCAAAGCCCGTTGCTTGACATTAATATTGACAATAATAATAATGAGGCATTGTCCCTCACTCCAGAAAATCAAAAGGCGACTCCTGCTGCACAGATCTTGTCTTTTCAGCCCTTGTTAATTCAAGATCCTTGCACAAGTCAAGATAATCCTCAGGCTCAGCTATCTTTGCAATATTCGAAAAGGTCACGTTCTCAGTTGAAATCTTATATTTCCCACATAGCAGAGGAGATGTATGTCTATAGGTCCTTACCTCTGGGCCAAGATCGCAGACGTAATCGGTATTGGCAGTTTGTTGCATGTGCTTCTTGCAATGATCCTGGTGCTGGCAGGATCTTTGTTGAATATCTTAATGGCAAATGGAGGCTTATTGATTCTGAAGAGGTAAATTGTTTATTCTAGTCTAGTTGCGTTATCATTTAACCCAGTAGGCTGATCTCTGTATTGCTGATCAACACAATTCTAATTTTATTGATATCAAACACATTTTGTCCTATGTTTCGGGTGTGTTTTCCATCTATAAACAATCACTTAGCTCATACCATTAATAAGGATAAGTGGATAACCTTCGAAAAATGAACATCTACCCCGTTCTATTTTTCACAAGAATTATTTTTGTTTGTCACTTTTGAAAGTTTTATTCTTCTATTTTCTTAATCCATCAGCTGGCAGTTATGGATATTTTACTAAACCTTTGGTGCTTTTATTTTTAGCTGCCAATCTTTTTGTGAGATTTAATGCCAGCTTTATGCTTTGATTTGTATGATATAATTGATAATTTATTCAACCAATTCTATACAGGCCTTTGATGCACTTTTGAATTCATTGGATTCACGTGGGATCAGGGAATCTCATTTGCGCATAATGTTGCAAAAGATTGAGAACTCCTTCAAAGAAAATGTTCGAAAAAATACACACGTTAAAGTTGGAAGCATAGGTGAAACTTCTATTAAAAATGAAGCGGATGAAACAGATTTAAGTCCTGATCGTCATACTGGGTTTGACAGTCCTAGCAGTACTCTTTGTGGCTTGAACACTGATACTTCAGAAACTTCTTTGTCCTTCAAAATTGAGCTTGGAAAAAGTGAGAGCGAGAAGAAAGCTGCCTTGAAAAGGTATCAAGATTTCCAAAAATGGATGTGGAGAGAATGCTATAAATCACCAATATTGAGTGCAATGAAAAGTGGTAAAAAGAGATGCAAACCTCAGGTGGACATCTGTGATATCTGTCTCAACCCTTATTTCTTTGAAGACTCCCATTGCAATTGTTGCCACCAACCTTTTCCAATACATAATGGATTTAATTTTTCTAAGCACTCATTTCAATGTGGAGATGAGTTGTCCAAAGATATTTGTATTTTGGATTCTTCTCTTCCCTTGCAGACGAGATTGCTGAAGGCCCTGCTGGCTTATATTGAGGTAAATTTCGGGTGAATTTGCTTTCATAGCTGAGCCTTGTTTTTTCCTGTTAAATCATAAATGTTTACCGAGCCTTGTATTAACATTCTGATTCACAGGCATGTGTTCCGCCCAAGGCACTTAATTCAACTTGGACAGAAGATATTAGGAGGCGGTGGGGTTTGAAGTTGAGCAAATCAAATTCTGTTGAGGAACTTTTACAGGTTTGTCATTTCGATTCTTATAACTTTATCTTCCATATATTTGCATTATTTTAAAAATAGATAATCAGTTTCTACCCAGACATTTCTAAATTTACCAATCTGTTTGCAGATACTGACCCTATTTGAGAGAGCATTGCAGCGAAATTTTCTATCTTCAAACTACTCTACAACGGAAGAGTTGTTGGGATCAAGCAGCCTGTCACAGAGTGCTGGAGATGCTTCTGCTGATCCCGAATCGGTTGCTTTACTTCCATGGGTTCCACAGACCACTCCAGCTGTGTGTCTCAGACTTTTTGAGTTTGATGCATCCATTAGCTACATACTGGTTGAGAAACCTGAGTCTTTTCTGGAAAAGGAGGCTAGAGAATACATGGTGAGTTTCTGTTATTGTTCCTTGCTTATTTAGTAGTCTGCTTACTTCTATGAATAATTTGCATAATCAATTTATATTTTTATCTGAAACTAAAACTAATGTAGTTGGACTATTGTGTCCAAGCCAAGACATTGATGTCAGACATTCCTTTTTCCAAGTTTCTTTTGTTATTTTTTCGGGGGATGGGGTGTGGGTGCTCGACTTGAAAATTTTCTTGTCAATCTAATGAACAGTAGTAATCTAACTTACTTCACTTTCCGGCAGAAGCTTCCTTCAAGATATAGTCCTTTCAAATCTGGCAGAGTGGTTGAACCATCAGATTTGGATCATGATGAATTCATGAAAGTTAAATCTGCTCATATGAAAATTGTACAAAGTGGCAATAAACGTGGACGAGGGACTCATGACAAAGGACGGGGTAAAAAGCAATCTAAAGGAATGCATCATTCAAAACAAGATACTGGCCTACATACTGTTAACGTAACCGAGAATCTAAGTCAAAGATTAAAACAGCAGGGACGAGGGTCACAAGGAAAAGGCGGTGGGCGTGGCCGCCGAACAGTCAGGAAAAGGAGAGTGGAAAAGAGGGCAGTTGAAGATTTGTTGTTGAGCCCTAGGGATACTACCTCTCAGAGCTCCAAGATTGGTAGAGAACCATTGAGAAACATATATGAGGAATGGGTTGATGATGATGAAAAGAGAAGTTCCATGAGTCCCATCCACATTGGTCTTTCTGCTGATGTTAGTAACAGCACTGAAGATGTTGAATCTGATGAGAATGTTGAAGCAGTGGAATCTGATGACAATGGCCAAGCAGTGGAATATGATCAAGGAAACTGGGAGATAGGTTTTAATGGTAACCCAAGCAGATGGAGCAGAGATTTGGTTGGAATGAGTGATGAAGATATGGAAGCTTCTGAAGATGGCAATAATGTTATTGAAGATGATGATGATGATTCAGAGGCAGATATTATGAGTGAAGATTCAGATGGTGTGGCTAATGGAGTTGTAAATGTACAAGGTTCAGACTCCTCTGAGTCTGAACAATCTTCTGATTAGAACATTGTTTTTCAATTGATCAACTAGAGGATTTTGCATGGCTTCAATGCCATGAGTAGAATTAGTGCTAGTAGTATATATTATCCCATGCAGAATGGAGCCTTTTATAAAAAGGGTCATTTAGCTTTTTACTCTTTTCTATAATAGATATGGCCAGTGATTAATAAAGTCTTGCATAGTTATTTTAAATATGGTTTTGCTACCTTAAAAAATTCATAAATTTATAGTTTGTTTTGGGTTGTGAAGTATTTAACCAAGAGAAATTAATTAATTTTTCTAGAACAAGTTTTTATTTTTGGGTTCTTTAATTATTATCTTTGGAGAATTGGAGCAATCGGTTAGATAAATCTTTGCAAAATACCTGCGACAGTTTGCGAGAACATTTTGATGTGTTATTGCATGTGTTATGAGTTGTTATTGGTTGAAAAAATATGTTACATTAAAAGTTTAATTATTAAGTATTTTTAATTACTCACAACTTTTTTTCCTGGTGTTACAAAGGGGCTAAAGACAGCCCAAGAAAGCTGGAGGGAAGAAACAAAGACTACCCTCCTCTCCTATAAAAGGAGGAGGCATTATTGGACAATAGCTGAATGGAACAAAAATTGGGAGCAGTATCGAAGACTCGAGCACATATCTTCAGATCAAGGCCGAACTTAGCAAAGGCATCTGCAACACTATTGGCTTCCCGAAAAATATGAGTACACAAAACCTGGTGAAATTTTGGAATAGGGCTTCGGATTTGATCCACAAGCACCACACACGGATGATACGCAGGACATCCAGACCCCACCATCTGCACACAATATGCAAAATTAGACTCAAGAAGGACCTTCTGAAAACCCCTCTGATGCAACAGCCTCAAACACATCAGGATACCCTAGAGCTCCGCCTGGACCACTGTGCAAGGACTGAGATGGTTAGCATAGGCAAAAGGGAAGGCACCAGAATGGTCCCTTACAACGCCACCATAAGCAGCTATCCTCCTTGTCCTCGAGAAGGCTCCATCCGCATTAAGTTTAACCCATCCTAGATCAGGGGCGAAACCATCGAATAGTAGGAGAGTTTCGATTAGGCGATCGAACCACCGTTGGCGCATTCCGCTGCATAGCCGAGGAGGTGCTTTGACAAGGAGCTTTTATTTGTGCACATAACTGTTGTAAAAAATGAGGGAGTTCCTACTTCTCCAAATGGCCTCCACATCCATCCCAAATACAAAAGGCAAGCCCCGTCAACAACAACCTCGGTACACGTTAAATTATTCCTGAACTAGTCAATTAAACCCCAGATAAGAAAGAATGCTGACCAGGAATTTTGAGGAGACACATCCACACCTCCTTAATCTCAACATAGTCCTGAAGAGCATGAAGAGCATTCTCGGAATTCGAACAGCGGGGGCAAGAATCTCAATTAGACATAGCTCTCTTATAACACTGATCATTTGTTGGAAGCCCATTGCTAATTAGACGCCACAACAAAAGCACAGTTCTGTATAGGCTATCCCATGACCAAATAACATCAGACCCAGGGCTGCAAAAAGCCACACCAAAATTTGCAATACTCTCATAACTTGATGCAACCGAGAAGGCACCATCCGAAGATCCCATCCATGCCAAGGAATCACTAATGTCCTAATTAGCAGGGGGTATAGCGCCAAAATTTGTTGAACAGTTTTCGACGGGACCGAATTAAGAAAGAGACCAATATTCCAATCCCCATTGGATTCCACGAAATCAGCCACCTTAGCTGCCGAGATATTTGCACAACGATTCCCTTGGTTATTAGCCAGGGCACCAGAAGCTAACGGTTCTGCCATTCCCCAACCTCCAGATGAGATTATCACGAATTCTAGACCGGCCCCGCCTCACCCTTTTTCAGAAAAAAGATCCCCTTAGCATTTAGAGACATTTGGTAACAAATCATTCCCACATTTATATTTAGCACGAACCACTCTAACTCACAAGTCATCCTTATTATTAACAAAGTTCCAAGCAGCTTTCATCATGAAACTCTCATTAACCAGTTTAGCATGTCGCAGTCCTAGCCTTCCAACATGTTTAGGAGTACACAGAGTCTCCATTTAACCTAGTGGACTTTCTTATTTGTCGTATGCTCTCCCCAAATGAAAGACCTACATAGTTTATCCAACCCATCACAAACCGAGAGAGGCAGAGGAGTTGTTTGCATCACATAGGAGTGGAGAGCTTGCAGGACTGACTTGGTTAGCGTTAGCCTTCCCGCAAAGGAAATACGAGAACACTTCCATTTGCTTAGTCTCCGTTGTGCAATTTTCAAAATGAAACTGTATTTGCTCCTTCTCGATCCCGATTGATGAATAGGTACCCCAAATACTTCCCCAAATCAGGAGTTCTATTAAAGCCGAATTCCTCACTGATCTGACATCTAACGTTTTCATGCACATTCTTGAAGAAGAAAATCCATGATTTTCATTGTTTACCTTCTGACCAGAGCTAGTGCAAAACATATTCAGACAACAATTGATCTTCCTATTTTCATTCACAATTTATGACACTGAAGTGATATATATTTAATTATTATCTTAGATATGCTTTAGTATGATCATGGTCATATTTGCGGCAAATTTACTGAATAGGTATATTTTGACTTTTAAATTATCCCACTAATGTAACTTTTTTATTAATTACAATTGTAGTGTAAATTTTCTGAAATCGTCAACCTCAAAGGAGTTTTTCCTTTTTGTTTTCTCCTGGCCCCACCGAAATCGTCAACCACAAAGGAGGTTTATTTTTTTAATCAATTTCCTTAGAAATCGTGTACTAGGATAGATTTTTTGTTTTTTATAATTGCATAACCAAAATCTTTAGTAGGGAATGAGTTTTTGGTTTTTAATTTTTTAATACTTAAAATCGTTATTGGGGATGGAGTTTTTGGATTTTTAATTTTTTTCTGCTATTGAGAATCGATTGTGGAGTGGGAGTTTTTGATTTTTAATTTATTTCTCCCACTCCAGAATCGGCTGTGGAGTGGGAGTTTTGCTTTTTAATTTTTTTGTCCCTGCTTTTTTACTTGTATTTAAGCCCGATCATGTTTTCACCGAAAATCACATTTTCTAAAAAACTTGTTCTTGAAGTGCACTTTTTCTCTCTGTTGTTGAAACTTGTAATTGAAATGCAGAGATTCTTTGGTGCAAAAATAGTGAAAGCCGTTGAATGACATTGCATAGATTCAAAGCTATTTAATGACAATGCAGAGAAAAGTAATTGAATGACATTGCATAGATTCAAATTTGTCTTGATTCTTTGAGTAATATTGCAGATAGAAGTTAGTTGAATGTGAAGAACAATGTCAGATTTGTAATTAAGTGCAACACGTGTTTATTAATGGCAAATAGCGCCAGCCTGTATTATATAGTGTGACTTCCTTGCCCCCTTATCTGTTATAAAATTGCAACCAACCTAGCATGAAGAACACTATGAGGAAGATGAGGGCAAAATTAACCAATTAATGAAAGAAATTCCAGAATTCAGATCCTGTCATATGAGAGTTCACTACTAGAATATAATGAAAAAATTGAACAGTTTAATCACTTTTAAATTATTTTTTAAAGAGGGTTTATTAGGCTTGAATTAGTGAGAGAAAGTTAATGTATAGAGTCTTGTCCTTATAAAGAGAAATTATCTTATGGATTTGAATATATGAACTCTACGATATAAAACAATAAATTTTATCGTTGGACCAAGATCTTCTTTTAATTTTATAAATTATTTTATTTAAAAATAAATTTAAAATATAAATTATTTTTGGTTATCTAAAATCTAGATTGTTAAAAGTTTATTTATACCACATGTTACCATTTTCAAGTTATTTCTACCAATTATTGGATACGAGAGAAGATCTAAATTCAGAATTGCAAGACGTATTGTATCATAATGATGAGATTATATATAAAACAAAAAGTGAATAGGATCCCCTCTTATTCGAACTTAATTTGACTCATATATAATCATGTTTTGTTGAATCTGTCTAGATTTATGCACAAAAGTTAGTTCTAATAAATTTTTAGGGCTAAATAAATGACAAGCCTTACAAGATCTAACTCAACTCATTCTCATCAATGACTTTGTTCAATTGTGTGTAAAACAATGATATATCTTTCACCTAAGTAGATAGTACATGAACTATTATAACTTATATAATAGTATAATTTCATTTTTAACTGTTTTTTCTATTATTTTTACTAGTTATTCAGGATAATGATTTGCACATGTATAATTCCATATATATTGATTTTATATTCTTTACATTATATATATATATAAAATATATGTATGTATATTATTTCACATGTATCAATAAGAATAAACAATATTGAGAAAAAGCACTATATTGAGAAAATTATGTATCATTGATTCTATATTCTATACACCATATATACATATATGTAAATGATTAATAAAATATATGTATGTATACTATTTCACAAATCAAATTATGTATCAATAAGAATAAACAATATTGAGAAAATGCACTATATTTATTTGGATGTAAGAACATATTGAATTCATAAGTTATCAAAATCTATATTTTGGATCGAGTAAGTTTTTCATATTTAGGTCCAAATACAACAACTAGTCTAATCGGTATTTCAGGTAAGATGAAGAGGATAAGTCCTACCTGGTCCAAAATCCTTATCTTGCTAATAAACATATGAACAAAGAAAAATCTGTGTTGTTAACTGCATGCTCACAATCTTACCTACTACTATAAGAGGAGAGGAATAAAGCTTCATGGATAAGTAATTAAAATACATGATGACCCTTAATATAAAATTTAACAAGACAAGCAAATTCCAACATGAACAGCATGAAACAATCTCCTCAAAAAACGGCGTGGTGAGTTATACTACGTGATTAAATTAAGCAATAAATCAGAGTTGGGTGGATACAAACGTACTCAGGTAGTTTAATATACCAAAATCTTGTTTCACTTTATATAATTAACGATAAATTACTCTACACCATCATGCTAATTATAGTAGAGTTATCTATTGGTTGAAATTACATGATTCTAAATCATATAATAATATTTAGGTATTAGACCATGATTCCTAATGTTTCAATTTTTAATTCTACTCTTTTTTCCATTTTATTTGAAAATATCCTATTTTTTCTTAATTTAAAGGGACAAAATAGCCAAAAGTACCTATGGATTATACCAATTTAGTTTACACTTGAAAATAGAGAGTTAAATCTTGGAGTCCTTATTTTCAGGAAAAATATTACCTAATTACCACCTCAACTCAAAGGATTGATATCACAACTATATTTATGGAATACTTGCTTAAGACCAAGAAGGCTGAATAGGATAAGCTATAATATGTATAAATTATGAAGGTCAAATATCTCAAACTTAAAATTTGGAGATTCTGATCAAAGCCAAACTGAATATATTTGAGTTATGTGTGTAAGAATGCTTCTTGTGACATGAAAGAATATACTATTTTATTTTTGAATAGTATAACTCTTGAATTGGAGAGTTCTGAATGAAATGGTAAGACTTTTGGAAAAGAGTCTATATATAAAGATTGATGGAAACACTATACTCATTAGAAAAAACTTTAAATATAGTCTCAATCTCTGCCCAAAAATGTTGTTTTATTAGCCATCAATAAGGAATAACATATAAAGAAAGAGAAAAAGATAGAAGAGTTCCTCTATTGACAAAGAACACCATACAACATCATAAATGAGTTTCTCTATTCTTATGATATGTGAAAACTATGATTTCTTAAAATCCATTTACGCATGTGTTAAACTTACAATATGTACACCTATTATCAACACCAAAAGTTGATACCTTCTTTTTAATTAAGAGAAATAAACACGTACTAAGAATATCTTTGAATTTTTTTCTTATTATTGTTTTCCTATTATGTCATTCTCAAATTCTCTCTTTAATTTACTCTATTATATTTTCTCTTTACAATAATAAAAAAATGTATAATTGATAAAAAAGTAATACCTAAACCAACAAGACATTGATATAGTGATGTAAAACCTCACTAGATTCATAAGGTCGAAAATTCAATTTCGGAGAGCGATACTTGTTTAGAGGAGCAGCTAAGAACTCCAAAATAGATTAGTTACTTATCCAAAAAAGATTGAGGGATACACTTGATAGTACAAAAAAAAAAAAAAAAAAGAAACCCGTGCCTAACCTAGTTGATATCCAATTCAAATAAAACTTGTCTTGGCCATTACTTCATGAGTCCAACTGCTTGAGGCGGTCTTGTTTCATCTTTGTGTTCAATCCTTTGACTCGATACTTTCCTCAATTTACATGTTGCCTTCATTGACGGATGCACACCTTGGAAAAAAATGTACGTATTATCTTATGGTTAATATTTTTGTATCTTGATTATATAAAATTATATCAATATGATTCATTTGTTATATTCTGATACATTTTGAATAATTTAATCAACGTTATTAGATTCAGATTAATCACTAATATAGTGAGGTTATTGGAATTTGGTCAATGATTGAATTAATAAGTCACTAATTGGACTAGTTAAATGATTTACATACAAAATTATAATATTATATAAATTATTTGATAGTTATATACTTCAAATTAAAAAAAAAACATTACTATTATACATTTACCTAATTAAATAATCAATAAAGAATATTTTGCTACAACAAAATTTGTTGAAAACATCATCAAATAACATAAACTTTACGCTTTAATCGCAACAAAAACAAATAAATAAGTGTAAAACTTAATCAAATAACTAATATTTTGTTACAAAATAAACTAACATATAATAAACAAAAGGACAATATCAACTAATGCAACTAAAAATTATTTGAAAACAATAAATTCTTTTTCCCCACAAATATAAATAGATTGATTTGATCAACTAACGGAATTAATGGTTTGATGCACAAAATTATTGAGTCAAATTGATTCATACTTCCAATGGTTTTATGCACTCTTATTTTGATGTCATTTTTTAAAAATAAAATGGTATTTTGATGTCTTTTTTTTTAAGGATTATTAAAAATATTTTCAGAAACTAATCTTTTTCGATGTATATGACTCCTTCTTAACAAGTGTTATTTACAGGGAATACAACTCGCTCAATATCTTGTTAGTACGGTACAGTAATGTTGGAATGACATAGGAGACCACTTTATTTTAAGAAGGGGAGCCCACTTTATTTTGGAAGGGATCCTCTCTAATACTGAAGAGTCTAATGCGGGATAGGATTATGGCATGTGACAAAAATCATCTTTCTCATGGTCACCATTTCATATTATTTTTAAATAAAAAATAAATAAAATTTTAAAAAATATCAGCCAAATGTTTTAGTAATGGTCTCTGACTGGAGATGAGTTGATCTCCTTTATTTTAAGAAGGGGGACCACTTTTTTAAAGAAATGTTATATATGCACAGATCATGGGGTAGCACGTGGTTGATCATGGGACATATACTACATCCTGGGACGTGTCTCTGGCTGTTTATCACATTTTTTAATGAAATTTGTAATGTTTTATTTTCTATATTTTGTGATTTTTAATTGAGATTATATTTTTTATTTTATTATTACTAGCGTGTTGATAGACATTGTTGTGTTTGTCAATCCACTTTTTATCATTTATAATGTGTTATTTGTATATTATAAATGTCAAATATAATATTTTGTGTAAAATATTTGTAATCTACAGTTGAATCTATTCGATTGGTGTAATGTTCAATTTTTTAAATTGAACATTCATATTCTACATTAAAAACTAATAGTTATAATGTACGAAAAAATAGTTAACCAATTAATATAGAACATATATTAGGTGAAGAGGAACATTGTGTTATATATGGGTTTTTTTGGTGAAAATTAGAAAATAGTGAGGGCAAAATAAGGAAAACCACAAATTATATGATAAATAGTTATTTTGGATTTTCCCTTTATAAGTAGTATAGATAATAGAGATTACTTTTTATTCTCTATATACTAGTGTGTACAGGCACTTCGTGCCTGCCGGCGAATATTGTGTGATACTACATATTCAATTTTTATATATTTTATTTTTTTGAATTAAAATGTATTTGTTGTGTTCGGTGTACTTTATATTACATTTTTTGTGATTATGATAATATTTAATTTAAGATGAGATATGTGGTTAATTAATGTATTGGTGGTAGTTGCTTAGGATTATATAGTTTTTTTGTAAAAATTAAATAATATTAAGGGCAATATAGGAAATAAAAATTATACCATGAGGGAAGTTATTTCAAGTTTTGGCTTTATATATAGTATAGATATTATGATATTAACTGACAATATAGATTTATATATGTATATATGGTTAACATATTATGTTATATATACATTAACAATATATAATGGTCAATATATATATAATTAAGTTACAAAAAAAAATTATTTGAATTTTTGTTGCAATTGTTTCATAAATATGTATGTAACTTTATAATTTATATGCAATTTTGGAGTCATAGATATGTATAATATTATGACTTATTAGATGTTTGTAATTATTATATGATATATAGATTTGTTAACCATCAAAGTGACCAAATCTTTATATTTATTTAATTCCAAGTTGTATGTTCATATTTCATTTGTTTGGAATTATTGTAATGTAGATTTGTTAATCACCAAAGTAGTCAAATCTTTATGTTATTTAATCAAATCTTTATGTTATTTAATTCCAAATTGTATAATCGTATTTCATTTGTTTGAAATTATTGTATGATAGATTTGTTAATCACCAAAGTTGTCAAATCTTTATGTTTATTTAATTTCAAATTGTATGATCATATTTATTTACTCATCAATTTGATACTATGAATTATTTGTTTATGAGTAAAATTGAAGTTCATTATTATAAGACAGTTAAGAATCGCCTAAAGGTTGATTATTTGTTCTTATAATCAATGAGCATGAATGTTGGTAGAGTAAATATATCATTAGTTATATTTATATATCCAAAGATAGTAAATGTTTCTAATATATGCATGTATCATTACCAAATTATGTGAATTTTTTAGTATGGTATATTGATGGATTACTCAAAGGTAAACATTAATATACACTTATGAAGTAGTCTGAATTAATTTAGCATGTTAGCATGTAACTCAAAGCCTTAATGTTTTTTCGTTTGATTTTATTGATTGTAGTACCTATTGTTTTGCATTCACAATTTTCATCTGTTCCAACTTTCAATGGACTTAACTTCTCTGAATGGAGTGAACAAATCGAATTTTACCTTAGGGTAATGAATTTGGATTTATCACTTAGAGAAGATAAACAAAGTGATATTACTAATATAAGTACTGAAGAACATAAAGTTCATTATAGGAATTGGGAAATATCAAACAAATTGAGTTTAATTATATGCGAATGAGTATTGCTGGCAACATTAAGTCAACTCTTCCTAAAACTAAAAGTGCTAAAGAAATGCTAAAGTTTGTGAAAGAGCGCTCCCAAACTGTTGACAAGTCTCTTGCTGGGACACTAATGAGTACATTGACCACCATGAAATTTGATGGTTCTCGTACTATGTATTAACATGCCATTGAAATGACAAACATTGCAGGAAGACTTAAGACATTGTGAATGGATGTAGATGAAAATTTCCTTGTGCAATTTATATTAAATTCATTAACCTCTGAATATGGTCCTTTTCAAATGAACTATAACACCATGAAAGATAAATGGAATGTGCATGAATTACATAATATGTTAGTTCAAGAAGAAACCAGAATGAGGAGCCAAGGAAATCATTTCATCAATTATGTTAATCATCAAAGAGCTAGAAAAAAAGTCAGTAAGAAACATGACAAGAAAGGGAAGAAACTCTTAAAGATTAATGAATTCTCTTCTCAAATCCACAAGAAGGAACATCATGATAACATATGTCGTTTCTATAGAAAGAATGGAAATTTCCAAAATGATTGTCCAAAATGCAAAGGTTGGTTTGAAAAGAAAGGTAAGCCTAGTGCTTATGTAAGTTTTGAATCAAACTTAGCAGAAGTTCCTTATAATATTTGGTGGATTGACTCTGGATGTAGTGCTCATGTTTCTAGTACTATGCAGAGATTCATTACGACCTGAAATACAAGACTAAATGAAAAATTTGTCTTTATGGGAAATAGAGTGAAGGTTCCAGTGGAAACCGTTAGAACTTATCGTTTAATCCTTGACACCGGACATCATTTATATTTATTTAAAACCCTTTATGTTACAAATATATCTAGGAATTTGGTTTCTTTATCTAAACTTGCAGTTGTTGGATACTCTTTTAAATTTGGTAATGAATGTTTCAATTTGTATAAATATACTCATTTAATTGGTAATGGTATATTATGTGATGGACTATACAAGTTAAATCTTGATAATCTTTTCTCTGAAACACTTTTAACCTTGCATCATAACGTTGGAATTAAGTGTGGGTTAATTGATGAACGTTCTGCTTACTTGTGGCATAAACGTTTGGGACATATTTCCAAATAAAGAATGAAATGATTAGTAAAGAATGAAATCCTTCCAGATTTAGATTTTACAGATCTGAATATTTGTGTGGATTGTATTAAAGGTAAACAAACAAAACGCATAAAGAAATGGGCCACAAGAAGCACTAAACTTCTTGAAATTATACATGCAAATATTTGTGGATCTTTTGATGTTAATTCTTTCAATAAGGAAAAATATTTCACCACCTTCATTGATGATTATTCATTTTACGGACATATCTATTTATTGTCTGATAAATCTCAAGCACTAAAAGTCTTAGAGATTTACATTATTGAAGTTGAAAGATAATTAGATAAAAATATGAAAATTATCAGGTCTGACAAAAGTGGTGAATATTATGAAAGATATGATGAAAATGAACAACATTCAAGTCCATTTGCTAAATTCTTTGAAAGTCGTGACATATGTGCACAATGCCAGGTACACCACAACAAAATGGTGTATCAGAAAGGCGTAATAGAATATTATTGAATATGGTTAAGAGTATGTTGAGTAATTCATCTCTACCTATATCATTGTGGACTTATGCTTTAAAGACCGCCATGTATTTATTAAATAGGGTTCCTAGTAAGGCAGTTTTAAAGACTCCTTTTGAACTGTGGACAGGAAGGAAACCTAGTTTAAGGCACCTGTATGTTTGGGGATGTCCGAAGGAAATTAGAATTTATAATCCACAAGAAAAGAAACTGGATGCAAGAACAATTCGTGGTTATTTCATTAGTTATCTAGAAAAATAAAAAGGGTATAGATTTTATTGTCCAAACCATACTACAAGAATTGTTGAGACTGAGAATGATAGGTTCATTGAGAATGATGCGATTAGTGGGAGTGAAACACCACGTAAAGTTGAAATTCAAGAAGTGAGGGTACAAGTTCCATTTACTTGTATCCCTAATAA
>NC_032026.1:10363400-10368140 GCF_001865875.1 Lupinus angustifolius | reverse complement strand
CTCAAGTTATTGAACCGATTAGTAATGACGGAGAACAACAAAATAATCCCATTATTGAAAATGAAGTTGATGAACCTATAATAGAAGATTAAGAAGATCTCAAGGAGAAAGACGATCTGCTATTTTTGATGATTATGTGGTTTACCTACATGAATCAGAATGTTACATAGGAATTGAGAATGACCCATTTACGTTTTCACAAGCCATGGATAGTGATAATGCCGATAAATGGTTAAATGTCATGAAAAATGAGTTAAAATCTATGAAACAAAATGAGGTTTGTGACGTTGTTGAGTTACCAGAAGATTCCAAAACAGTTGGTTGTAAGTGGGTTTTCAAAACCAAACGTGATTCTTATGGTAACTTATAACGTTATAAGGTCAGACTTATAGCAAAAAGTTATACTTAGAAAGATGACATTGACTATAAAGATACGTTTTCACCAGTCTCTAAGAAAGACTCACTTAGGATTATCATGACATTGGTGGCTCATTATGATTTGGAGTTACGCCAAATGGATGTGAAAACTACATTTCTAAATGGGGATTTAACAGAAAAGGTCTATATGGATCAACCAAATGGATGTGAAGACATGGTGTGTAAACTTAAGAAATCAATATATGGACTTAAATAAGCTTCGCGACAATTGTATCTTAAGTTTAATAATATTATTGTATCCTTTGGGTTTAAGGAAAACATTGTTGATTGATGTATATACCTAAAGGCCAGTGGGAGTAAGTTTATCTTTTTGGTTCTATATGTTGATGACATCTTGCTTGCAACTAATGATTTTGGTCTTTTAAATGAGACTAAGATGTTTCTCTCTAATGTTTTTGAAATGAAAGATATGGGTGAGACAAGCTATGTGATTGGAATATAAATATTTCGTGATAGATCACAAAGACTTTTAGGTTTGTCTCAGAAAGCATATATTAACAAAATTTTAGAGAGATTCAGAATGGATAAATGTTCAGCATCTCCCGTTCCAATTCAGAAAGGAGACAAGTTTAGTATGATGCAATGTCCAAAGAATGATTTGGAACAGAAGCAAATGGAAGAAATTCCTTATTATGAATCTATAGTTGAAAATTTAATGTATGCTCAAACTTGTACGCGACCAAATATTAGTTTTGCAGTGGGAATGTTAGAAAGATATCAGAGTAATCCTGGTATAGAACATTGGAAAGCTGCAATGAAAGTTCTGAGATACTTACTAGTTACAAAGGATCACATGCTTACTTATAGGAGATCAAATCACCTTGAGGTGGTTGGATATTCAGATTTAGACTTTGCCGAATGCATAGACTTAAGAAAGTTTACTTTCAGTTATGTGTATTTATTAGCTGGAGGAGCTATCTCATGGAAGAGTGCAAAGCAGACTGTCATTGCTGCATCCATTATGGAAGCTAAATTTGTGGCATGCTTGAGGCCACAATTCATGTTAAATGGCTACGAAACTTTATTTTAGGACTTGGGGTTGTCGACAGTTTGCCAAGCCGCTGAAAATTTATTGTGATAATTCTGCAGCAGTCTTCTTTTCTAAAAACGACAAGTATTCCAAAGATGCTAAACATATGGAGGTGAAATACTTTGCCGTTAAAGAAGAAGTTCAGAAACCTAGAGTGTCAATTGAGTATATTAGCACTAACCTTATGATTACAGACCCTTTGACGAAAGGGTTACCACCCAAAATATTTACTGGTCATGTAACAAATATCGGTATGATGTTTGCAAATGAATGTTGAACATTATATTATTAATAAAGTCTCAATATTTTGACACTTCGAACTCGTTAATATTTAAGTTTTTGATTAATATTTTATTTTCAAACTTATGTACGCATGTGAGAATGGTAATATTGAAAATAAAATTTTATTTCTAAATGACATTATTACATGATTCTCTTTAATATGTCATGTTAGGATTAAGGCTAATATAGTAGTACATGGAAGGGACTATATCGAATAAATGAGTACAACCGCCATGACTTTTAGTAGTGTTCTTGTTTTTAATCATGACTTATAATGTAATGAATATGGAAAACATATTCTGATTATGCGCATTATGTTAGATATATATCATATCATGAATTATATTGTCACATGAGACAAGTGATAGAATGTAAGAATGCCTCTTGTGACATGAAAGGATATACTATTTTAATTTTGAATAGTATAACTCTTGAATTGGATAGTTGTAAATGAAATGGTAAGACTCTTGGAAAAGAGTCTATATATAGTGCTTGATGAAAGCACTATACTCATCAGAAAAAAACTTTAAACATAGTCTCAATCTCTGCCCAGAAATGTTGTTCTATTAGCCATCAATAAGGAATAACATATAAAGAAAGGGAAAGAGATAGAAGAGTTTCTCTTTTGACAAAGAACACCACACAACATGAGAAAGGAGAATCGTGTCGCCATGGATAGAGGTAATCTATAACTATTCTTATGATGTCAAATCTATGATTTCTTAAGATCCATTTACACATGGTTTCCATGTTAAACTTACAATGTGTACACCTATTATTAACACCAAAAGTTGATACCTTCTTTTTAATTAAGAGAAATAAACACGTACTAAGAATATCGTTGAATTTTTTTCTTATTATTGTTTTCGTATTATGTCATTCTCAAATTCTCTCGTTAATTCACTCTATTATATTTTCTCTTTAAAATAATAAAAAAAATGTATAATTGATAAAGAAGCAATACCTAAACCAAGGAGATATTGATCTAGTGATGTAAAACCTCACTGGATTCACAAGGTCGAAAATTCGATTTCTGAGAGGGACACTTATTGAGAGAAGCAGCCACGAACCCCAAAAAGTATTAGTTACTTATCCAAAAAAGATTGAGGGATACGCTTGATAGTACCCAAAAAAAATTAACTCATACCTAACCTAGTTCATATCCAATTCAAATAAAACTTGTGTTGGCCATTACTTCATCAGTCCAACTGCTGGAGGCGGTCTTGTCTCATCTTTGTGTTCAATCTTTGACTCGATACTTTCCTCAATTTACATGTTGCCTTCATTGACGGATGCACACCTTGGAAAAAAAATGTACGTATTATCTTATGGTTAATATTTTTGTATCTTGATTATATAAAATTATATCAATATGATTCATTTGTTATATTCTAATACATTTTGAATAATTTAATCAATGTTATTAATGAAAGTGCAAAGTGTCAAGGATAGCACTAGCAATACTTTGCCTTTGTTTTTTATGAAGGCAAGGTTATATTAAAGCTTGAAGATGGCTCAACCATGAACATGCCTTATGCTCATTTGGTCATATCTAGACTAGGATATAATTAGAGTCACTATTCTATGTAGTCTGGGATGTGTGTCATAGTAAGTGAGTATAGGTGGGGTGAACCTAGGTGCTAGTCTCTCAAGCCATCTTAATTGTCATATCATATCCATGAGATATATTATCCAGTTAATTGTATGTTCATGCATTAATCATACATGTTATATGTGCATATTAGGCATAATATAATTGCTAGAACATGTATATATGTTGTGCATAACATATGAGAAGTTTACCTTTTGAACCATGTACTTTAATGTGCCAATTAATCGATTAACTCAACTGCTTCTCTGTTAAATCAGTGTTTCATGTTACAACTGTTTTCTGTGTCATTGTGTTGCATGGTTAATCGATTAACGGGTAGCCTTAATCGATTAACAGGTTGTTATTTGTTATAACTGATTTCTGTTTTAACCGTTTAACTATGTGCAACGAATCCAACTCCCAAAACTACTTGCTATATATAGAGGCAACTGTCAGAAAACCGTAGCATTGCATTCTATTGTATAGGGCTGGTTTTAAAAAGCATTTTTCATTTTGTTTCACTGTTTCTCAAGAGAGTTGCATGTGTGAGAAGAGAGTTGTTGTGATGAATTAATTTCTGATTTTTGCATATTGTTTTACATATTCATATGCTCATCCTTATCTTGCTCACATGTTCATGCATTATATAGATTCATACAGAGATTATTTGATTTCTGTTTTTGATTAACTCACATGATTCTTGATGGCTTGAGAGATTACTGAGTGGGTTAGTCTTTAGATCTTTTCTTGTAATATTTCAAGCATTATTATGCTTAGTATACCTTACTGTTTTTAATCTGTTTTTTGTGTATTTCTGGATTAATCTCTTGGTGTCGTATCACCACAGAGATTAAGATTCTTCACCAAGGCTAGTAGGTCTTGATTTGAGGACAAGAATCTTGGCTAGGGCTGTTTCGTGAGAAATGTTTTCTCAGGCGAAGGGTAGAGTCAAACCAAGGATTTAGGGATCCTAGATTTCAAGAAAGAAGCGTCATATGTGCTTGTAATTGAATTGGTGTGTGTATTCATACTTTTACCCAATATTGTGAAGAAGAAAATCTCCCTATATCAGAAAGGGAGGCCTCGATGTAGTTTGTGTAACGCCCCGAAAAATACTTCTCAAAAACATTGCGGAAGAATGGGTAATTTTTTTTTTTTTGAATTAGTGATATAAAATTGTTTCCTTTTAAAAACCTTTCTTTTCCGGGACATCACTTTAAGTAACATATAATGGGGAAATCAAAACCGGTTACCTGACGGTAACTGAAATGATACAACATTTCCTGAATATACATCTTCATAGATATAAAAGATCATAAGTACTTAATATACATATCCAACAAGAAAGGGCGGAAATATTAATCATCGCCAACAAACACTAAACAAAGACATGAACAAG
>NC_032026.1:10362985-10363300 GCF_001865875.1 Lupinus angustifolius | reverse complement strand
AGTTCATATATATATAACATATCACATTATAACTCATCAGTTGTTCTCATAAACAATTTTCCAATCCACATGATTAATATAACCAAACTCATCAATTGTTCTCATAAACGATTATCTAATCAACCTATGTAATGTAAACAACACTTATTCCCAAACAATATCATAATTCCCCATTTATCAATATATAATTCATCGACAAGATATCATAACCATAAGTAATAATATGTGCATAATGTTGATGATGCATGATGTTTGTAACTCAAATGTGGGAATCCACTTCCACAAGTGCAATATATGCATGCTATGTCATGATCA
>NC_032026.1:10361546-10362885 GCF_001865875.1 Lupinus angustifolius | reverse complement strand
CGTGGTATCCTGGGTTCCTTTCTGGGCAGTGCCCTAATTCACATCATAACTCAAAGGGTAACGTCCCTACCACTACGTCTATTCCCGAATCACCTTGGACAGTCCCCGACCAAGCCACTTACGGTCAGACGATCTCACTTCGTGGTATCACGTATCCTTTTCTGGGCATCGCCCTAAATCATACATCCTTCTCGGAATACTTTCTTTAAAATTAATTACCGAGTTTGACTATTTAATTCCAACACCTTGAATGCTTTACTTTTTAATTCAGTTATGGTGTTATACCAAGCAGTTTATATCACATACCCATACTAGGATTATTACATACTCAAACAATCAATCCTTCACTCAAGCGAAAATTCAATCAACAATACCATTTTAAAATTGGGCATCTCTCGCTCAAGCGAGGCCCTCTCGCCCAAGCAACAATTCATCTTTAAATCTCAATTAAACTTAAGCCTTCCTCGCCCAAGCGAAGGTACTATCTCCCAAGCGAGGCCCCTTCTCGCTCAAGCGAGACATCATTAAAATCCTGATTTTTTTATTTTTTTATTTTTTTTATTTTTTTATTTTTTTATTTTTTTGCCAAAGTGAAACTTTTGCTCGCTCGGGCGAGCTGGCGTCGCCCGGGCGAGGGATGTCCAGAATTTCATCAAATTCCTGGGTTTTTTTCGCCTAAGCGAGACCCTTGCTCGCCACTTTTTAATTCAGTTATGGTGTTATACCAAGCAGTTTATATCACATACCCATACTAGGATTATTACATACTCAAACAATCAATCCTTCACTCAAGCGAAAATTCAATCAACAATACCATTTTAAAATTGGGCATCTCTCGCTCAAGCGAGGCCCTCTCGCCCAAGCAACAATTCATCTTTAAATCTCAATTAAACTTAAGCCTTCCTCGCCCAAGCGAAGGTACTATCTCCCAAGCGAGGCCCCTTCTCGCTCAAGCGAGACATCTCTCGCCCAAGTGAGAGAGTTCTAGAAACTCATTAAAATCTTGGGCTTTTTCGCCCAAGCGAGGCCATTCCTCGCCCAAGCGAGGCTTGCTCGCCCAAGCGAGATTCTGTCGCCCAGGCAAGGGAGTTACAGAACCAAAACTTCCCCTCGCCCAGTCCTCCCCCAAGCGAGACTGTGCTCGCCCAAGCGAAAGGGACTTGGACAGAATACCAATTTTGCCCTTTTCGACAACCGAAACACATTAAAACATGGTTTTTCAAACACTAGCACACAGAAAAGTTCCCAACAACATTCATATACAATATTCAGCATATTTCATCAACAATCATATATATTCAAAAGCATTCAAACATCAAAATCTTGGGTTTCTTAAAAT
>NC_032026.1:10352075-10361446 GCF_001865875.1 Lupinus angustifolius | reverse complement strand
TTCTTTGATAATCTTACCACTTTAAAGTAAGTTATTCAAAGTATCATTTAAGAGTTCTATGAGGCACTCATGTACTCATAAATATTAACATCATTTTTAACAAAAGTTTCTATTTTTCCAACTTGTTCCAAGCCATGGTTTAAGGCTAAAACAAATACAACTTCATACATTCTTATTTTTCCAAAACACTTCCTAAAGGTTCCTTTGATTTCATCATCATCCCTTTTGGCTAAAACAACCAAATACATGTAATAAAACATTATAGCAACTCCATGAACACAAGTTGTTCATGGTTTCAACAAACATGAGTTCAAGAACCACATCATTTTCGGTTTTGAAGAGAAAATGAGTTAGAAAGCGTTTTAGAAAATTTCAACGGTTGAATATGTTCTTGACATACTCATGAACAACATACTTAAATCTCATCAACATCCATTGGTTGAATGTTGAGAGATCAAGGATTGAAGATGGAAGAAACAAGTGAAAAATGAGAGAAAAAGGTGAAGAGAGGATTTACCTCCTCTTGGCAAATTTTGAAAATGAGAGGGTGTGAGAGTGAAGTGTGAAGTGTGAGGGTTTAAGGAGATAGGTAAATCAGATTTCTCTCTAGGCACTCATGAAAAATCTCCTAGGGTGGCTAATGATGAGCTCATTAGATATTGGTGAAAGTGATGTGAGATTTGCTTTATGGAAGTCAAATTTCACATCCCAATGCGAAATGATCACTTCGCGGACACGTGCGATAAACATGCCCGAGTATTATCAGCCAATACTCGATCGGGTATTATAAATCGCCCGATCTTAATATTCGATTAGAATTTCGGATTTCGGCATTCCGAGTGAAAAATATTTAGAAAATAGGTATGAGTGTACTCAGGGTCTATATTGACTCGAAATGAAATTACGAAGCTAACGGCGCAATCGGAATTCGATTCCGAGTTATAGAACTCAAAAACCACTTTTTGAGCCGTACCGGGTGAGATTCGGCCCCGATAGCGGTCCGAAACTGACTGTCTCCGAAAATCATGAAAATTTACCACTAAATTGGAAATAGAATTGCAAGACTAAAAATCAACTAGAGTTTCGTCTAATTCTTTACCGAAAATTCCCAGAAATTCATTTTCGAAAGTATAATTAATAACAATATTAATAAAATCTTATAATTCAAAATCGTAAAATTTGCGGTGTTACAGTTTGCAGTGGACCACAAACGAACCAGGATAAAAATCCTTTTGTGCACTCTTGTTCTCTCCGAATCTTCTTTTCGTTTCTTGCTGTTTTAAATTGAATCTGTAGCTGATATTTTAGATATTTGTTTACTCTCATATGTTTATTATTTGTGCTTAAAAATATCTGCTTTATCTCTGTTCAATTGATTTTAAATAACTATGCAATCTGCCTCTCTGATCATTCTATTATGTGCATGAGTTAATCGATTAAGACTAGGTGTTAATCGATTAACTGGGTTGTTTCCAGAATTTGGATTTTGGTGCAAGAAGCGGGAATTGATAACCGCTACACCTATTCAACCCCCATTTTCTAGGTGTTCCTAGGCCACTGATACCTAACAATTAGATTCAGATTAATCACTAGTGAGGATATTGGAATTTGGTCAATGACTGAATTAATAAGTCACTAATGGGACTAGTTAAATGAGTGTAAATTATTTAATAGCTATATACTTCAAATTAAAAAAAAACATTTCTATTATACATTTATCTAACTAAATAATCAATAAATAATATTTTACTACAACAAAATGTGTTGAAAACATCATCAAACAACATAAACTTTACTTTTTAATCGCAACAAAAACAAATAAATAAGTGTAAAACTTAATAAAATAACTAATATTTTATTAGAACATAAACTAACATATAACAAACAAAAGGACAATAACGACTAATGCAACTAAAATTATTTGAAAACAATAAATTCTTTTCCCCCACATTGATTTGATTAACTAACCAAATTAATGGTTTTATGCACAAAATTATTGAGTCAAATTGATTCATACTTAGAATGGTTTTATGCACTCTTATTTTGATGTCCTTTTTTATAATTAAAATGGTATTATCAAGAGCTAAAGTTATGGGAACAATCTTTCTCGAGTGGGATAAAACCTCCAGAGAAAAATAATATCTCAAAAAAGCTAGGATTGTGAAATCTTGTTATAGTAATGTTTTTTTCCGTATTATTAAAAATATTTTCAGAAACTAATCTTTTTTAATGTATATGACTCCTTCTTAACAAGTGTTATTTATAAGGAATATAACTCCGTCAACATTTGTTAGTACGGTTCAGTAATGTTGGAATGACATAGGAGACCACTTTATTTTAAGAAGGGGAGCCCACTTTATTTTCGAAGGAAACCTCTCTAATATTTAAGAGTCCAGTGCTGAATAAAATTATGACACGTGCCAAAAACCATTTTTCTCATGGTCATGATTTCATATTATTTTTGAATAAAAAATAAATAAATAAAGTTTAAAAAAATATCAGCACATGTTTTAGTAATAGTCTCTCCATCACCGGAAAGGTGTTGATCTCCTTTATTTTAAGAAGGGGACCACTTTTTTAAAGAAAGGTTACATCTGCACAGATCATGGGGTAGCACGTGGTTGATCATGGGACATATACTACATCCTGTAACGTATCTCTGGCTGTTTATTACATTTTTTTAATTAAATTTGTAATGTTTTATTTTCTATATTTTGCGATTGAGACTATATATTTTTTTATTACTACTAGCGTGTTGACAGACACGGTTGTATTTGCCAACTCGTTTTTCTATCATTTATAATATGTAGTTTGTATATCATAAATGTCAAATATAATATTTTTTGTTAAATATTTGTAATCTACAGTTGAATCTATTCGATTGGAACATTCATATTCTACATTGATAAAAGAAAAATAGTTAACTAATTAATAGGAACATATATTGGGTGGAGAGGAACATTGAGTTATATATGATTTTTATAAGATAGTGATAGCAAAATAAGGAGAACCACAAATTACAACATGATGAATAGTTATTTTGGGTTTTTCCTTTATAAGTAGTATAGATTATAAGTAGTATGATAATAGAGATTACTTTTTATTCTATTATTGCAATAGTTTTTATGTCGTTTCTTATTTTTTTATTATAAAATTTTAATTATTTTTAGTAATTAATTTTCAACAAATACACTATAATTGTCTATATTTTGTTTTCTTATTTATCTGTTCTTGAAATAAATTATTCTCCCGATTGTTCAATTATTTTGTTTACATGTATTTTTGTATGGAGTTGTGTATTTGTTGTTAAGTGATTATATTATTTTCAATATATTTAATTATTACATCCTCCGTTCCTATATAAAAAAATCAAAATCTACTTGCCTACAAAATAAGATAACAAGTAAAGTATGAATTCTATGTATTGCGGCAAATAAAATAATAGAAGTAATCTTCTTAAAAAAATAAATATTTCCACCTCTAAGAATATAATAAATATAATAAACAACCATTTTATCTAAATTACAATATAAGACTCTCACATATATTAAAATAAATAATTTTGGACATAATTAAATATGTCGTGAATATATATATATATATAACATAAAAAACTCATAACTACTATATTAATTATTCAAGAAAAAAGTATAATCGTCAAAAATAACTAATAGGAGACTAATAAAAAGACACGGTTACTTCATTTAAAAAAATATCACCTACAAAATATTAATTCACAATGAAGATAAACATCTTTTTTTTTTTTATTAACAAAGATAAATAAGGACAAATCCGTTTACAACTAAGTTAAGTTACATTCAATTTCAATAATTGAATGAAACAAGTGATAAAGGAGAAAAAGAGAAATCTGAAATAACTTTTAAGTTTTATCAATTTGGTCCATTTAATTTAAAAAAATAAATGACTAATATTTAGTATAACTAATATAACTTAACTTGGATATAAACAAATTTTTCTTCAAAATAAATATCATATAAACATGATTATTGGATTACACAATGAGGTAGTGAGTGATGTTTCCCAAAGAAACTACATGGATTAGCTAACCGATCGAGTATTGAAGAGGGTTATTGTGTCCTAGCAAAGGGAGTTATATATTATGTTCTGTTAGATAATATGAAAAGTTGCATTACCGGTTTGAGAGCTAGGCTCTATGTAATATCTTTGAGGGTTGATATTTGTATATTTCAATGAAGATGGTTAAGAAGACTTGAAATATATTATTATATGAAGTCTCATATGACTTAATATTAGAATGAATGAGAGAAACTAATGTTATATATTGATTTTAAGTCTCTTATATGTGCACCTATTACAAGTATATATTAGAAATATTTCATAATCATTTGAGTCCGAGACAAATTCTCTAGTCCTCTTATTTCTTTCCCTCCAACACCACACAATTCACCAACTCTTTTCGTCTAATTGGTGGATAACTGGCAACCAACCACTCTATAAAGCAAACCAACTGAGTTTAAACAAACACAACAAGTTCAAAGTTGGAAACATAAACACACTCCACTCACTAAGCACTATTTTTCATTGACATGGCTTCCAAAAATGGTTACAAATCAAATGAGCTATTTCAAGCTCAAGCTCACTTGTACAAACACATCCAAAGCCATTTAATGATCATGTCAATAAAATGGGCTGTTGAACTTGGCATACCAGATATCATCAAAAACCAAACCCAACCCATTACTCTTCCTCAGCTTATTTCAGCTCTTCAAGTTCCACAATCAAAAACTACTTGTGTTCAACGCCTCATGCGCTTATTAGCACACAATAACTTATTTGTTATCACTAAAAAAATAGATAGCAACAATGAAGCCACAGAAGCTTATGGTCTTACCCCTTCGTCAGAGCTTCTTGTTAAAGGCACTGACCATAGTTTATCATCAATGGTTGAGTTTATCACAAACCCAACACTTGTTGATATGTTTCATCATTTGGGAAAATGGACATTTTCGGAAGAGCTTACACTCACTGAGGTTGCGTTAGGGTCAGGAGGGTATTGGAAATTTTTGCAGCAAAATCCTGGTCATTTGAAACGCTACAATGAGGCAATGGAAAGTGATTCACACTTAATAAGGTCGGCATTGAAGGATTGCCAACCTGTTTTTGAGGGCTTGGACTCGTTGGTTGATGTTGGTGGTGGAACTGGAACCATGGCTAAGATCATCTGTGAAGCATTTCCTAAGCTGAAATACATTGTGTTGGACCTTCCTCAAGTTGTTACAGGCCTAACAGGAAGCAATAACTTGAGTTTTGTTGGTGGCAACATGTTCGAATATGTCCCTCAAGCTGATGCAATTTTAATCAAGGTATCCAAAATAATAGTAGTAGTTAATTACATGACTTGTTTTCACTTGACTAGTTTATTATTTTTGTTTTCTAAAAGCAAAATCAAATTTTATTGATTAAAAAGGAACTTGAGAACAGTACTGAACTTGCTTCTAGTGCCTAAAGATATAGTTTTTGTAAGGGGAATGCTAACTTAAGTTCTTAAGCCATTGTTTACTTTTTGTACCATCTCCTTCCCATAATTCGAATACTTGATTTTTTGATTTTTCTGAAGATCTAACGATGTTTTACACCACTATATCAATGTCTTGTTGATTTAAGGCACTGCTTAAAGTATTCAAAATTGAAGCTTTGTATTAAAAAAAATGCTGGATTCCAATTTCCAAATACATTAAAAGAGTTTAAAAACTGAGATTTTCAATGCAATATATATAATATATTATGACATTAGTCATAACTAATGTTCTTTGGGCATTTATGAACAGAACACATAACATTGGTAGGTTGATTCATAACTATTGTTATTCATTAACACCAAGAATGTCTTTCTAACACTTCATTTGATTACTTTTACAGTGGGTTTTACACAATTGGAATGACGAAGACTGCATAAAGATACTGAAAAATTGTAAAGAAGCTATTTCAGGCAAAGAGAAACAAGGAAAAGTGATCATAATAGATATTGTGATAAATACAAAGCAAGATGAACATGACATGACAGAACTTAAGCTCTTCCTTGACATAGCAATGATGACTGTTCACAATGGAAAGGAGAGAGATGAAAATGAATGGAAGGGAATCTTCAAAAAGGCAGGGTTTGAACACTGCAAGATATTTCCCATATTTGGCTTCAGATCTCTTATTGAACTCTATCCTTAAGTCTTTGTCATAGTAATTTATTAAGTAGTTTTACATTTGTTGTGCTAAAATAAAGTTCTAAATGAGCCACTTTATTAAATTCTAGTGATGTTAACATTTTAGGTTTCTGAATAAGGTTGGTTTAAGATGGGTTATCAACCCATTTTTCTGTTTATTTGGAAATAAAAATTTGATTGTTTTTTGTGTTTATAATTCACATGCATTCTGATCAAGTTCTTACTACTACTTACCGCTAATGCTTTGTAATTTGCATCTTTAATTACTGCACTCTTTTCAGGTACTCAGATTAAGTTCTTTTTATATTGTTTTGGATTATCAATTCAAACTTTTATGCATTATTTATGCTTAAATCATACTATTATAGTTACCATCCAATTGGGCTTTACCACTGACATTCTAAGTTTCATATAGATCAAGTATTTCCCAGATTGAAAACTGAAATTAATTTCTCTTTGCAACTCATAGAATTACAAAATGAAAAACACATTTACTATAATTCTATGGTTTAAACTTGACAATACTAAATAGTCAAACAAATACACTTGCACATGGATTAGCTTCTGATTGAGATGTATATTGTAGATGACATTGAGTTCTTACATAAGCCATATTTGTTTGACCATAGTTTGAATCTGAAGTCTAAGCTTCAACACCAAATTCTGATTATAACATTATTAAATTTTGAATTAAGGAGGTTGGCATCTTAGCTTAGAGGGGGATTGTGAACAAAGGCAAATGTAAAAGAAATCAATTCTGAGACTGTAGCCGATTTAGACAGCACAGCTATATTTCTAGGCTCATTAATTTCTATCACAATATATGTTTAATACTTAATGAATAAAAGAATAAAACTTTTACCAACAAGTTCCTACACAAATCAAAATTGGAAGATATCTAAATCTTTTAGTATGTATCAAGGTTTGTGTTAAAGGATATAGGTAGTGTTGGAGAAAAGATGAAAATGAACCGTGAAGGAGAAGAAGATATAATGCAGTAATAGTAGAGAAAAGGTATGGAGTAGATTAGGAATGAAGAAGATTGAGAAGGTTATTTCAATGTATAAGAAACATGTATATTGATTGAGAAGGATTGATTAGAAGATCACAAGAAACATGTGTGAACACTCAATTTTGTCCGGGCTCACTTCATGAAAAATAAAATTCAACTAAGTTGAATTTTTAGATAGCACATTACAGGTTTAAGGTGTTCATAATTATTAATTCTCTATGAGGTTTGTACTAATTGGCATTTCAAGGGTCCTTTACTTTGTTAACTAAACACTAAATTGCATTGCTAGCAGCGGTCCTAACAAAATCAGCTGTTGGCATCCCCTCTGTCTAGAACTTTGTGGTGTGATTATATTTTATTCATTTTTGGAAAGGAACAAAACCATTTAAATTTGCAAGAGCTCATGCTAGTTATCCATTTTTTCAACTGGTTATGATGGTAAAATTAAACCATACACATGAGGCTGTAATTTGCTTCAAGACAAACAGTCCATTGTGGGGTAACGCGGGTGCACCTTATATTTGTGCAAAAATATGTTTTACACAAATCAATCAATCTCGAATTCATTTCACAGTATCAAACCCATTATTGTGAATTTGCAACTGATAATCAAAATAAGATCAACTTGGTCTAAGTGAAATACTTCATCCGCATATGGGTATGACCAGGTAAAAGGCTAAAATGAGTTTAAGCTATGCAGAAAAAGTTTTAGAGGTATGACATGATACACCTTTTTAGTATGATTCCAAACACTAAATGGTCCAAATCATTAGCTTTTTCTATATATTTTAATATGTTCAAGGCTTGTCATGTCTGAAGGTACCATATTCTTAGCATAAATAACAGTAGCCAATCAATTTGACAAGGTTAGTGCGATCTGCCAAACTCGGTGTCAACACTTCAACAACAAATTCCCCAATTCCTTGAACTCCATGGGGCTGCAAGTTCTTCGAAGACGAATGTCTGCACCCGGCTAGCATTATCTTTTCCATCTTCGGGAACCCCCTGTTCATATTTAAACTCTTTACATCCAGAGCAAGTTGATCTCCCTTATAACCACCTTCTTTGTTCCCATTCACTTTAAATCAACTTTGACCTTATCTAGTATAACACAAACAGAGCATGCATAAGGTAAGAAAATTAATCAGAGGTGAGTACAAAACCAAACCACCATACACAGCACCGAAGCTTGAAAACAAACAAAGCACAAAATGCAAGCCGTGAATTGAGTATACCAATTACATAAGCCACATAAATAGCAGCAATCATGAAGTAATCAAAAGGGAATCAAAGGAGTGATCCAGCCGTGGGGTTATCAACATGCAGAATTTCAAGAATGGCAATAATAAGTTTCAGGAAGAGTAATCATTCAAAGAACAAATCAAAGCAATCAGCAAAATGCAAAATATAAAGAGCATTCATGTGATTGAGCCAAAGAGTCAGACGTTGATCTCAGAAGGGCACAAATCTGGAAATTATTTCAGTTACTAAATGGCCATATTCATTGACAACTTCAAATGCATTAAAACAGAAATGAATAGGTCATGGGAAGTTACATTTGTTGATAAATCAGAGGGTTTTCAAAAGCCATTCAGTAATCCATATCAGGCTATAAAAGGGGATAACATCACAACATACAGACACTCAAAAAAAACAAGGTGAAAAAGAGAGAACAGGGGGAGAGGAGAGAAGACACTTGATACAAGGCAACTATATTTATACATAACCCGTCATAACTCAGCAAGAGGAGAGAGGCCTAAAAGAGCAAGCGGAGAAAGCATACTACCATCCATAACACATCCATAACACACGGCACATACAAGAGGGAACAAATCAGAGAGATTTCAGTGAAAAAAACAGAGAGCATACACAAATGAGTTTCAAAAAACAGGAAAAACAGATTACGCATACATAGTAAGAGGGCATCAAGAGTTCGCGTATCTTACACAACATACAGAGAACAAAGATAGAGAAAAGAGAACATCTTGGAACGAAGATTCAACACGCAGAAGGATAAGGGAACAAAGCATAATCAGGTAAGTCACCCATCCTATTTATTCAAGATTCAGTCGATACAGTGTATATCTCCGATATTCTCTAGCTGGCTTTGGGTCAATGACTCGGGAATAACATTCTGTAAAGATCAATCGAAATTGTAT
>NC_032026.1:10350347-10351975 GCF_001865875.1 Lupinus angustifolius | reverse complement strand
GTTATTAGCGAGGGTACCATTTTAATACGGGCGGATGGGATGCTAATATCTTCCCCGATCCTTAATCGACTCCCGAGCTCAGAATCTCTGCTTAAAGACCATATTATCCTAATTGGGCTTACTATAGAGTTTTCTACGTTTTAACCGCAAAAAACGTAGTGGCGACTCCAAATCAATCGGGAGAGGTAGAAATCGAGTTCGCCTCCTCCCAAGTTGTAGAGCCGGTCTTCCAACCGAAAATCAGGTCGCGACAACATGCTATTTATAGTAGCTATTATTGTAAAAAAAACAGAATTACCCACCTTTCTAATAATGGAAAGAATTATCAAAATCCTAATAATCCCCCTTAATTCATACCTATTACAAACATACTACATTTAGTAACCTTCTTAGACTTCTAAACCTTTCTACTCTTAATGTCTTGGTCATTACATCTGCAATTTGAACTTCCGTTGAACAATGTTTCAAGTTGATCTTCTCTCTTCCAACTTGCTCTCTTAGAAAATGATATTTTCTCTCTTTGTGCTTGCTCTTTCCATGTGCAACTGGATTCTTTGCAAGATTAATAGCAGATTTGTTGTCTACTAATAGTTCTACTGTTCCATTAAAATCTATCTTCCACTCTTCAAGCAAAGAGATAACCCATAGAGCCTAACATGCTGCATTACAAGCTGAGATGTACTCGGCTTCACAAGTGGATAATGCCACCATTTCTTGTTTCTTTGGAGCACCATGAGATAAGGGATCCAAACACCAAGAAAATATAGCCCATAGTGCTCTTCCTCTCTAGTAAATCACCACTCCAATCAAAGTCAGGATAAGCTACAAGTTGCAGACTCCCTTATGTTGTCTCATTTGAAAACATAATTCCAAAATCACATGTTCCTCTCAAGTACCTTAGAATTCTTTTGGTTGCTACCATGTGTGACTTCCTTGGATCACTCATAAACCTACTACTAAGCCAACACTGTATGAAATCTAAGGCCTCGTGTGGCAGATAAACCTTAGGCAACCAACCATTTGCCTATACAGAGTATTGTCCACTATTGGTTCATGTTCACCCTTATCCAACTTCAAGTTCACCTCTGCAGGTGTTTCAACAGCATTACAATTCAACATATTGAACTTGTCCAGAACATCATGTATATACTTCTTTTGGTGCATAAAGACTCCACCTTCAACTGGTTTGAACTCCATGCCAAGAAAGTATGTCAATTTACCCAAATTAGTCATCTTAAATTCTGATTTCAACCTCACTTTCACTTCTTCTATTCCTTTTGAGTTGTTGCCAATAATGAGTAGATCATCTACAAATAGGCATATAATGAGAATATCAAGATTGCTCATGCTCTTGATATACACATCGTGTTCTATATCACACTTCTTGAACTTTGAGCTTGAGATAAAGGCATCAATTCTCTTGTTCCAAGCTCTTGATGCCTGCCTTAGTCCAAACAAGGCTTTCCTCAACTTTTACACTTTGCTTTCACTGTCCTCTATCACAAATCCTGAAGGCTTAAGAACATAGACCTGTGAAGAAGATCTTTGCTCCTGACCTTGGCACGGTTTTGATGAAGACACCAACATCACCAAAAAGAAGAAAATGAAGAATACTTATGAAGACAAAG
>NC_032026.1:10350002-10350247 GCF_001865875.1 Lupinus angustifolius | reverse complement strand
TCAAACCATTTTTAAAGAATAATGAAACACTTTAAAAATACTTAAAACATTTTTTGAAATAATGTGTAACGGGATACTTCATTCAAGTAACAAGTTACATGTGAGAGAGAAAAAGTTATCCAACTTAAAACTGTTCAGAGTAATTCATTACTGCCTTTGAATAACAAATTACCAGTTTTACAAAAGTTGAGTAACTGATTATCCAAATGCTGTAATCGATTACTCTAATTCGTTTTTAAATAATT